>NW_026290935.1:0-247500 GCF_023373465.1 Oncorhynchus keta | reverse complement strand
TATCTGTTGATGGATTTACAATGAGATTGTTAATGACTTACAATGAGGTTGTGATGGACTTACAATGAGATTGTTAATGACTTACAATGAGGTTGTGATGGACTTACAATGAGGTTGTTAATGACTTACAATGAGGTTGTTAATGACTTACAATGAGATTGTTAATGACTTACAATGAGGTTGTGATGGACTTACAATGAGGTGTTTAATGACTTACAATGAGGTTGTTAATGACTTACAATGAGGTTGTGAAGGACTTACAATGAGGTTGTTAATGACTTACAATGAGGTTGTGAATGACTTACAATGAGTTTGATATGGAAGCTTACAATGGGGTTGTTAATGACTTACAATGAGTTTGATATGGAAGCTTACAATGGGGTTGTTAATGACTTACAATGAGGTTGTTAATGACTTACAATGAGTTTGATATGGAAGCTTACAATGGGGTTGTTAATGACTTACAATGAGGTTGTGAATGACTTACAATGAGTTTGATATGGAAGCTTACAATGGGGTTGTTAATGACTTACAATGAGGTTGTGAATGACTTACAATGAGTTTGTTATAGAAGATTACAATGGGGTTGTTAATGACTACAATGAGGTTGTAATGACTTACAATGAGTTTGATATGGAAAGCTTACAATGGGTTGTTAATGACATTCTACAATGAGGTTGTCCCGGGAATCGAACAATGAGGTTGTGAATGACTTACAACTGAGCTTGATAGGAGGACCAGGAGGCAATGAGGTTCTTAATGACTTACAATTCCTTTGATATGGAAGCTTACAATGGGGTTGTTAATGACTTCTGAGGTTGTGAATGACTTTCAATGACATTGAACATGGAAGTCAATGGGGTTGTTAATGACTTAAATGAGGTTGTTAATGAGAAAATGAGGTTGTGAATGACTTACAATGAGTTTGAAATCAAACACTTCAATGACCTGTTAATGACTCACAATGAGGTTGATGAATGACTTACAATGAGTTTGATATGGAAGCTTACAATGAGGTTGTTAATGACTTACAATGAGGTTGTTAATGACGCTGAACAATGAGGTTGTTAATGACGAACAATGAGGTTGTTAATGACTTACAATGAGGTTGTGAATGACTTACAATGAGGTTGTTAATGATGAACAATGAGGTTGTTAATGACTTACAATGAGGTTGTTAATATTTTACCATGAGGTTGTTAATGACTTACAATGAGGTTGTTAGCAACAATGAGGTTGTTATAGAAGATTACAACTGTAGAGGCATGATAGTTCTTAATGCAGTTATTTCATGTTCCTGTATGCATATCAGTTTCATTTAAGGTTCTGCCAGGTCTCAAAGCATTTCATGTCATCTGAACATGAAGTCAATGTAGTAAAGTAAATGATCTTGTCCTGTAGAAATGTGACACGTCAAACTCTGGCACCCTGGAGGGTTCTGAAATCAAACACTTCTATGACCTGTTGACTCACCGGGAGGAGATCGATGTGATCTACGAGAAGCACGCCGCCACGGGGGGGCACATGAGCGCCCAGGACCTGCTCAACTTCCTGCTGAATGAGCAGCGTGAGGTGGCCACCTTGGAGGACGCCTTAAGACTCATAGAGAAATACGAGCTGGATGACTCAGGTGAGAGATGCTCTGTTTTTTTTATTTAACCATTATTTTACCAGGTAAGTTGACTGAGAACACATTCTAATTTACAGCAACAACCTGAGGAATAGTTACATGGGAGAGGAGAGGGATGAATGAGCCAATTAGAAGTTGGGAATGATTAAATACTCTGGCACTGACTCAATATGAGCTGGATGACTCAGGTGAGAGCTGCTCTGACACTGACTCAATATGAGCTGGATGACTCAGGTGAGAGCTGCTCTGACACTGACTCAATATGAGCTGGATGACTCAGGTGAGAGCTGCTCTGACACTGACTCAATATGAGCTGGATGACTCAGGTGAGAGCTGCTCTGACACTGACTCAATATGAGCTGGATGACTCAGGTGAGAGCTGCTCTGACACTGACTCAATATGAGCTGGATGACTCAGGTGAGAGCTGCTCTGACACTGACTCAATATGAGATGGATGACTCAGGTGAGAGCTGCTCTGACACTGACTCAATATGAGCTGGATGACGGATGCCGTATGGGATGACAAAATACAATTTTATGGTGTTCTAGGAATGTGCTAAAATAGTCCAACCTTTCATATTTCTGTAGCACTTTTCCTTTATAAACTAAATGATATATATCTGGTAGGCCTACTCCACACAGCCACTCTATCCCCTAATTCATTCTGCCCCCCCACATTCCCTCCACCAGCAAAGCATATGAATCACATGACCAAAGATGGCTTCCTGATGTACCTGCAACAGGAGGAGGGGTCTATCTTCAACCCCGCCCACAAGAAGGTGTTCCAGGATATGAGCCAGCCAATCAACCACTACTTTATCAGCTCTTCCCACAACACCTACCTGATGGAAGACCAGCTCAAAGGCCCCAGCAGCACAGAGGCCTACATCAAGTAACCATGACAACCTCTAATCTAAACTAACCATAAATTACAGCATCTAATCTAAACTAACCATATATTACAATTTGTAATATAAACTAACCATATATTACAATTTCTAATCTAAACTACCCATAAATTGCAATATCAAATCTACCATACATTACAACCTCTAATCTAACCATACATTACAATCTCTAATCTAAACTAACCATAAATTACCATATCAAATCTACCATAATTTACAACCTCTAATCTAACCATACATTACAATCTCTAATCTAAACTAACCATAAATTACAATATCAAATCTACCATAATTTACAACCTCTAATCTAACCATACATTACAATCTCTAATCTAAACTAACCATAAATTACAATATCAAATCTACCATAATTTACAACCTCTAATCTAACCATACATTACAACCTCTAATCTAAACTAACCATAAATTGCAACCTCTAATTTAATTTCAATTACAATCTCTAATCTAACCATACATTACAACCTCTAATCTAACCATAGATTATAACCTCTAATCTAAACGAACCATACATTACAACCTCTAATCTAAACTAACCATACATTATAACCTCTAATCTAACCATACATTACAACCTCTAAACTAACCATACATTATAACCTCTAATCTAAACTAACATTTACATTTAAGTCATTTAGCAGACGCTCTTATCCAGAGCGACTTACAAATTGGTGCATACACCTTATGACAACCAGTGGAACAGCCACTTGCATCTAAATCTTGTTGGGGGGGGGTGAGAAGGGGGGGGGGTGAGAAGGATTACTTACCCTTACTTACCCTATCCTAACCATAATTACAACCTCTAATCTAAACTAACCATACATTATAAACTCTAAAATCTAACCATACATTATAACCTCTAATCTAAACTAACCATACATTATAAACTCTAATCTATAATCTAACCATACATTACAACCTCTAATCTAATCGAACCATACATTATAAACTCTAATCTAACCATACATTACAACCTCTAATCTAATCTAACCATACATTATAAACTCTAATCTAACCATACATTACAACCTCTAAACTAACCATACATTATAACCTCTAATCTAAACTAACCATACATTACAACCTCTAATCTAAACTAACCATACATTATAAACTCTAATCTAATCTAACCATACATTATAACCTCTAATCTAAACTAACCATACATTATAAACTCTAATCTAAACTAACCATACATTATAAACTCTAATCTCTAATCTAACCATACATTACAACCTCTAATCTAACCATAGATTATAACCTCTAATCTAAACGAACCATACATTACAACCTCTAATCTAAACTAACCATACATTATAACCTCTAATCTAACCATACATTACAACCTCTAAACTAACCATACATTATAACCTCTAATCTAAACTAACCATACATTATAAACTCTAATCTAACCATACATTATAAACTCTAATCTAACCATACATTATAAACTCTAATCTAACCATACATTACAACCTCTAATCTAAACTAACCATAAATTGCAACCTCTAATTTAACTTCAATTACAATCTCTAAACTAACCATACATTATAAACTCTAATCTAACCATACATTACAACCTCTAATCTAACCATACATTATAACCTCTAATCTAAACTAACCATACATTACAACCTCTAATCTAAACTAACCATACATTATAAACTCTAATCTAATCTAACCATACATTATAACCTCTAATCTAAACTAACCATACATTATAAACTCTAATCTAAACTAACCATACATTATAAACTCTAATCTATAATCTAACCATACATTACAACCTCTAAACTAACCATACATTATAACCTCTAATCTAAACTAACCATACATTATAACCTCTAATCTAATCTAACCATACATTATAAACTCTAATCTATAATCTAACCATACATTACAACCTCTAAACTAACCATACATTATAACCTCTAATCTAAACTAACCATACATTACAACCTCTAATCTAAACTAACCATACATTATAACCTCTAATCTAAACTAACCATACATTATAAACTCTAATCTAAACTAACCATACATTATAAACTCTAATCTATAATCTAACCATACATTACAACCTCTAAACTAACCATACATTATAACCTCTAATCTAAACTAACCATACATTACAACCTATAATCTAAACTAACCATACATTACAACCTCTGATCTAAACTAACCATACATTATAAACTCTAATCTAACCATACATTACAACCTCTAAACTAACCATACATTATAACCTCTAATCTAAACTAACCATACATTACAACCTCTAATCTAATCTAACCATACATTACAACCTCTAATCTAATCTAACCATACATTATAACCTCTAATCTAATCTAACCATACATTACAACCTCTAATCTAAACTAACCATACATTATAACCTCTAATCTAATCTAACCATACATTACAACCTCTAATCTAAACTAACCATACATTATAACCTCTAATCTAAACTAACCATACATTATAACCTCTAATCTAAACTAACCATACATTATAACCTCTAATCTAATCTAACCATACATTATAACCTCTAATCTAATCTAACCATACATTATAACCTCTAATCTAACCTAACCATACATTATAACCTCTAATCTAATCTAACCATACATTACAACCTCTAATCTAAACTAACCATACATTACAACCTCTAATCTAAACTAAACATACATTACAACCTCTAATCTAAACTAACCATACATTATAACCTCTAATCTAATCTAACCATACATTATAACCTCTAATCTAAACTAACCATACATTACAACCTCTAATCTAACCATACATTATAACCTCTAATCTAACCATACATTATAACCTCTAATCTAACCATACATTATAACCTCTAATCTAACCATACATTATAACCTCTAATCTAACCATACATTATAACCTCTAATCTAACCATACATTATAACCTCTAATCTAAACTAACCATACATTACAACCTCTAATCTAAACTAAACATACATTACAACCTCTAATCTAAACTAAACATACATTATAACCTCTAATCTAAACTAAACATACATTATAACCTCTAATCTAAACTAACCATACATTACAACCTCTAATCTAAACTAAACATACATTATAACCTCTAATCTAACCATACATTATAACCTCTAAACTAACCATACATTATAACCTCTAATCTAAACTAAACATACATTACAACCTCTAATCTAAACTAACCATACATTACAACCTCTAATCTAAACTAACCATACATTACAACCTCTAATCTAAACTAACCATACATTATAAACTCTAATCTAACCATACATTATAACCTCTAATCTAAACTAACCATAAATTGCAACCTCTAATTTAATCGAACCATACATTATAATCTCTAATCTAACCATACATTATAAACTCTAATCTAACCATACATTACAACCTCTAATCTAATCTAACCATACATTATAAACTCTAATCTAACCATACATTATAACCTCTAATCTAAACTAACCATACATTACAACCTCTAATCTAATCTAACCATACATTATAAACTCTAATCTAACCATACATTACAACCTCTAAACTAACCATACATTATAACCTCTAATCTAAACTAACCATACATTACAACCTCTAATCTAATCTAACCATACATTATAACCTCTAATCTAATCTAACCATACATTATAACCTCTAATCTAATCTAACCATACATTATAACCTCTAATCTAACCATACATTATAACCTCTAATCTAAACTAACCATACATTACAACCTCTAATCTAAACTAACCATACATTACAACCTCTAATCTAAACTAACCATACATTACAACCTCTAATCTAAACTAACCATACATTACAACCTCTAATCTAAACATACATTATAAACTCTAATGTAAACTAACCATACCTTACTATCCAGCAGCACTAAGGCTTGCCAGATAGAACTGCCAAAGGGAGCGTAGTTGCAATCTACTGCAGAGATAAAATCCAGAGTTCTGTCATACTATCCAGGTCTGTGCCCAAACAGTTTGAGCTTCTACTTTTAAAATCCACCTTTCCAGAAATAAGTCTCTCACCGTTGCCGCTTGTTATAGACCCCCTCAGCCCCCAGTTGTGACCTGGACACCATATGTGAATTGATCGCCCCCCATCTATCTTCAGAGTTTGTACTGTTAGGTGACCTAAACTGGGACATGCTTAACACCTCGGTCATCCTACATCCTAAGCTAGTTGCCCTCAATCTCAACAAATCATCAAGGAACCTACCAGGTACAACCCTAAATCCGTAACCATGACCAACCTGCCCTCTAAATACACCTCTGCTGTCTTCAACCAGGATGTCAGCGATCACTGCTTCATTGCCTGCGTCTGTAATGGGTACACGGTCAAACTACCACCCCTCATCACTGTCAAAACGCTCCCTAAAACACTTCACCGAGCAGGCCTTTCTAATCAACCTGGCCCGGGTATCCTGGAATGGCTGGTTGCTCTTCAAAAGTGCTTTCCTCTCCATCTTAAATAAGCATGCCCCATTCAAAAAATGTATAACTAAGAACAGATATAGCCCTTGGTTCACCCCAGACTTGACTGCCTTTGACCAGCACAAAACATCCTGTGGCGTTCTGCATTAGCATCGAATAGCCACCGTGCAACTTTTCAGGGAAGTTAGAAACCAACATACTCAGTCAGTTAGGAAAGCTAAGGCTTGCTTTTTCAAACAGAAATGTGCATCCTGTAGCACTAATTCCAAAAGGTTTTGGGGCACTTTGAAGTCCATGGAGAATAAGAGCACCTCCTCCCAGCTGCCCACTGCACTGAGGATAGGAAACACTGTTACCACTGATGAATCAACGATAATCGATCATTTCAATAAGCATTTTTCCACGGCTGGCCATGCTTTCCACCTGGCTACCCCTACCCTGGCCAACATCTCAGCACCCCCTGCGGCAACTTGCACAACCCCCCTGCTTCTCTTTCACCCAAATCTAGACAGCTGATGTTCTGAAATAACTGCAAAATATGGATCCCTACAAATCAGCTGGGCTAGACAACCTGGACCCTCTCTTTCTAAAATGATATGTTGAAATTGTTGCAACCCCTATTATTAGCCTGTTCAAACTCTCTTTCGTATCGTCTGAGATCCCCAAACATTGGAAAGCTGCCGCGGTCGTCCCCCTCTTCAAAGGGGGAGACACTCTAGACCCAAACTGCTACAGACCTATATCTATACTACCCTGCCTTTCTAAAGTCTTCGAAAGCCAAGTTAACAAACAGATCACCGACCATTTCGAATACCACCGTACCTTCTCCATTATGCAGTCTGGTTTCCAAGCTGGTCATGGGTGCACCTCAGCCACGCTCAAGGTCCTCAACGATTACATAACCGCCATCGATAAGACATAATAATGTGCAGCCGTCTTCATCAACCTGGCCAAGGCTTTCGACTCTGTCAATCACCACATTCTTATCAGCAGACTAAACAGCCTTGGTTTCTCAAATAACTGCCTCGTCTGGTTCACCAACTATTTCTCAGATAGAGTTCAGTGTGTCAAATCGGAGGGCCTGTTGTCCGGACCTCTGGCAGTCTCTACGGGGGTGCCACAGGTTTCAATTCTTGGGCCGACTCTTTTCTCTGTATGTATCAATGATGTTGCTCTTGCTGCTGGTAATTCTCTGATCCACCTCTACGCAGACGACACCATTCTGTATACATCTTGCCCTTTTTGGACACTGTGCTAACAAACCTCCAAACAATCTTCAATGCCACGACACTCCTTCCGTGGCCTCCAAGTGCTTTGAAATGGTAGTAAAACTAAGTGCATGCTCTTCAACCGATTGCTGCCCGCACCCTCCAGCCCGACTAGCATCACTACTCTGAACGGTTCTGACATAGAATATGTGGACAACTACAAATACCTAGGTGTCTGGTTAGACTGTAAACTCTCCTTCCAGACTCACATTAAGCAACTCCAATCCAAAATCAAATCTAGAATTGGATTCCCATTTTGCAGCAAAGCCTACTTCACTCATGCTGCCAAATATACCCTCGTAAAACTGACGATCCTACCGATCCTTGACTTCGGCGATGTAATTTACAAAATAGCCCCCGACACTCTACTCAGCAAACTGGATGCAGTCTATCACATTGCCATCCGTTTTGTCACCAAAACCTGTATGCTCTCGCTGGCTGGCCCTCGCTACATATTCGTCGCCAAACCCACTGGCTCCAGGTCACCTATAAGTCTTTGCTAGGTAAAGCCCCGCCTTATCTCAGCTCACTGGTCACCAGAGCAACACCCACCCATAGCATGCGCTCCAGCAGGTATATTTCACTGGTCACCCCCAAAGCCAACTCCTCCTTTTGCCGCCGTTCCTTCAAGTTCTCTGCTGCCAATGACTGGAACAAATTGCAAGAATCTCTGAAGCTGGAGTCTTATGTCTCCCTCTGTAATTTTAAGCATCAGCTTTCTGAGCATCTTTCCGATCACTGCACCTGTACACAGCCCATTTGTAAATAGCACACCCAACTACCTCATCCCTATCACGCCTTGGTCTTAGTATTTTGTGTTTTCGTTAATTATTTGGTCAGGCCAGGGTGTGACATGGGTGTATTTTGTTGTATTTCGTATTGGGGTTTTTGTAGTTATTGGGATTGCGGCTGAGTAGGGGTGTTGCATAGGCTTGGCTGCCTGAGGCGGTTCTCAATCAGAGTCAGGTGATTCTCGTTGTCTCTGATTGGGAGCCGTATTTAGGTAGCCTGGGTTTCGCTTTGTATTTCGTGGGTGATTGTTCCTGTCTCTGTGTAGTTTCACCAGATAGGCTGTAATTAGGTTTCACGTTCCGTTTGTTATTTTGTATTTGTATAGATATTTCATGTATCGCTTTTTTCATTAAAGACATGAGTAACCACCACGCTGCATTTCGGTCCGACAGTCTTTCGACAAACGAAGAACGCCGTTACAATCCCCATATTATTACTTACCCTCTTGCTCTTTTGCACCCCAGTATCTCTACTTGCACATCATCATCTGCACATCTATAACTCCAGTAGTAATGCTAAATTGTTATTATTTTCACCTCTATGGCCTATTTATTGCCTACCTCCCTACTCTTCTACATTTGCACACACTGTACATAGATTTTAATATTTTTATTTTATTTTGTGTTATTGACTGTACGTTTGTTTATGTGTAACTCTGTGTTGTTGTTGTTTTTGTCGCACTGCTTTGCTTTATCTTGAACAGGTCACATTTGTAAACGAGAACATGTTCTTAACCGGCCTACCAGGTTAAATTAAAGTGAAATTAAAAAATAAAATAAATGACATCAAGTAATCATAACTACCTCTAATTTAAGATAACCATACCTTTCTACTTATAGTCTATTACCTTGCAGCACTGAGACCTATATCAAGTAAAGATATATATTAAAGCACATTACAACATAGCACATACATATTACAACATATTACATACATAGCACATACATATTACAACATATTACATACATAGCACATACATATTACAACATAGCACATACATATTACAACATAGCACATACATATTACAATATATTACAACATAGCACATAAATATTAAAACATAGCACATACATATTACAATATATTACAACATAGCACATAAATATTACAACATAGCACATACATATTACAACATAGCACATACATATTACAACATAGCACATACATATTACAATATATTACAACATAGCACATAAATATTAAAACATAGCACATACATATTACAACATAGCACATACATATTACAATATATTACAACATAGCACATACATATTACAACATAGCACATACATATTACAATATATTACAACATAGCACATAAATATTAAAACATAGCACATACATATTACAATATATTACAACATAGCACATAAATATTACATAACATTACATATATATTACAACATATTACATACATTTAACAACATAGCACATACAACATAGCACATACATATTACAACATAGCACATACATATTACAACATAGCTCATACATATTACAACATTTTACAACATATCAAATACAAATTACACGTTAGATATATACTACATGCATATTACAACATATTACATACATCTTACAACATATTACAACATATTCCACGTTAGATATATATATTACATGCATATTACTACATATTACATACATATTACTTTCATGTTACGATATATTACAAAATATTGCAAAATAGTAGATCCATATTACTACATATTACAGCATATTACAACATAGTCCACACATATTACACAATATTACAAAATAGTACAAAATAGTACATACATTTTACAACATATTACATACATATTACATGTTAGATACAAATTACAACATAGTCCACACATATTACACTATATTACAAAATATTACAAAATAGTAGATCCATATTACAACACATTATATACATATTACATACATATTACAAAATAGTACGTACATATTACCACATAATACATACATATAACATACATATTACAACATATTACATACATATTACAACATATAACATACATATTACAACATATTACAACATATTACAACATATAACAACATATAACATACATATTACTTACATATTACAACATATTACAACATATAACAACATATTACAACATATAACAACATATAACATACATATTACAACATATAACATACATATTACAACATATAACATACATATTACAACATATAACATACATATTACAACATATAACATACATATTACAACATATTACAACATATAACATACATATTACAACATATAACATACATATAACATACATATTACAACATATAACAACATATTACAACATATAACAACATATTACAACATATTACAACATATTACATAAATATTACAACATATTACATAAATATTGCAACATATTACATAAATATTACATAAATATTACAACATACTACATAAATATTGCAACATATTACATAAATATTACAACATATTACATAAATATTACAACATATAACATACATATTACAACATATTACATACATATTACAACATATTACATAAATATTACAACATATTACATAAATATTGCAACATATTACAACACATTACAACATATAACATACATATTACAACACATTGTAATCATCGACGGGGTTGTAGTGGAGCAGGTTGAGAGCTTCAAGTTCCTTGGTGTCCACATCACCAACAAACTAACATGGTCCAAGCACACAAAGACAGTCGTGAAGAGGGCACGACAAAACCTATTCCCCCTCAGGAGACTAAAAAGATTTGGCATGGGTCCTCAGATCCACAAAAGGTTCTACAGCTGCACCATCGAGATTCTCCTGACTCGTTGCATCACTACCTGGTATGATGACTGCTCGGCCTCCGACCGCAAGGCAGTTCAGAGGGTAATGCGTACGGCCCAGTACATCACTAGGGCCAAGCTGCCTGCCATCCAGGACCTCGAAACCAGGCGGTGTCAGAAGAAGGCCCTAAAAATGGTCAAAGACTCCAGCCACCCTAGTCATAGACTGTTCTCTCTGCTACCGCACGGCAAGCGGTACCGGAGCGCCAAGTCTTGGTTCAAGAGGCTTCTAAACAGATTCTACCCCCAAGCCATACGACTCCTGAACATCTAATCAAATGGCTACCCAGACTACTTGTATTGCCCCCCTTTTATGCTGCTGTTATCTCTATTATTATCTATGGATAATTCACTTTAATAACTCTACCCACATGTATATATTACCTCAATTACCTCGACTAATCGGTGCCCCCACACAATGACTCTGTACCGGTACCCATGTATATAGTCTCGCTATTGTTATTTTACTGCTGCTCTTTAATTATTTGTTACTTTTATTTATTATTTTTGTAGGTATTTTTCTTAAAACTGCATTGTTGGTTAAGGGCTTGTAAGTATTTCACTGTAATACCTGTTGTATTCGGCGCATGTGACAACTAACATTTTATTTTATATTACATACATATTACGTACAGTGGGGAGAACAAGTATTTGATACATTGACGATTTTGCAGGTTTTCCTACTTACAAAGCATGTAGAGGTCTGTAATGTTTACACTTCAACTATGAGAGACGGAATCTAAAACAAAAATCCAGAAAATCACATACAGATACAGTACTAGATATAGTAGTACTAGATATAGTAGAAATAGTACTAGATACAGATATAATAGAAGTTATTGGGGCGGCAGGTAGCCTAGTGTTTAGAGCGTTTGGACAGTAACTGAAAGGTTGCTGGATCGAGTCCCCGAGCGGACAAGATAAAAATCTGTTGAATATCTCATCTTCAAGCTTGAGGCCCTGGGTCTCAACCCCGTCCTGTGCAATTGAGTCCTGGACTTTCCGAATGGGCGGCTCCCAGGTGGTGAAGGTAGGAAACAACATCTCCACTTCGCTGACCCTCAACACTGGGGCTCCACAAGGGTGCGTGCTCAGCCCCCTCCTGTAATCCCTGTTCACCCACGACTGTGTGGTCATGCACTGCCCTCAACCGCAAGGCTCTCTAGGGTGGTGCAGTCTGCACAATAAATCACTGGGGGCAAACTACCTGCCCTCCATGACACCAACAGTACCCGATGTCACAGGAAGGCCAAAAATATCATCAAGGACATCAACCGCTGGTCAGTCCAGGTGCATCAAAGCTGAGACCGAGTGACTGAAATACAGCTTCTATCTCAAGGCCATCAGACTTAACAGCAATCACTAACTCAGAGAGGCTGCTGCCTACATTGAGACCCAATCACTGGCCACTTTAATAAATTGATCACTAGTCACTTTATACAACGCATTCTAAATACTGCCACTTTAATAATGTTGACATATCTTACATTACTCATATCACATGTATGTATATACTGTTTGTATTTTATACCATCTATTGCACCTTGCCTATGCCGCTCAGTCATTGCTCATCCATATACTTACATGTACATATTCTCATTCACCCCTTTAGATTTGTGTGTATTAGGTAGTTGTTGGGGAATTGTTAGATTACTTGTTAGATATTACTGCACTGTCGGAACTAGAAGCACAAGCATTTCGCTACACTCGCATTAACATCTGCTCACCATGTGTATGTGACAAATAAAATGTGATTTGATTTGATTTACTAGATATTGTAGATATAGTACTCGATAGAGATATAGTACTAGATAAAGTGGATATAGTACTAGATACAGATATAGTACTAGTTATAGTAGATATAGTAGATAGATACAGTACTAGATATAGTAGATATTGTGCTATATAGAGATATAGTAATAGATATAGTAGATATAGTACTAGATACAGTGGATATAGTACTCAATACAGATATGGTAATAGATACAGTAGATATAGTACTAGATACAGATACAATACTATATATAGCAGATATTGTACTATATACAGATACAGTACTCTTAATAGTAGACAGTGTACTAGATACAGACACAGTACTAGATACAGTAGATATAGTTATAGATATAGTAATATATATAATAGAACTAGTACTAGATATAGTAGATATTGTCCAAGATACATTACCAGATATAGTAGATATAGTACGAGATACAGTACTAGATATAATATATATTGTACTAGATATAGTAGATATAGTACTAGATGCAGTACCATATATAATAGATATAGTACTCCATACAGTACTAGATATAATAGATATTGTACAAGATACAGTATTAGATATATAAGATATTGTACTAGATACAGTAGTAGACATAGTAGATGTAGTACTAGATACAGTACCAGAATTAATAGATATAGTACTAGATACAGTAGTAGACATAATAGATATTGTATTAGATATAGTATATGTAGTTTTAGATACAGTTCTAGATATAATAGATATTGTACTAGATACAGTACTAGATGTAGTACTAGATGCAGTAGTGGATATAACAGATATAGTACTAGATACAGTACTAGATATAATAGATATAGTACTAGAGATACTAGTAGTACTCTATGTTTGTGTTGTGGTCTTTAGGGCCCTGATGAAGAGTTGTCGCTGTGTGGAGTTAGACTGTTGGGACGGGGCCCATGGGGAGCCAGTCATCTACCATGGCCACACCCTCACCTCCAAGGTCCTGTTTAAAGATGTCATCAAGGCCATCAAGGAGTATGCCTTCAAGGTAACCATAACACCTGACCCTAACCCATCATAGAGTACGCCCTCAATGTCAGTGTAACCTTGACCATTTTGATGACCATTTTTATGTCTCTGTGTCCAAAATGAAGGAAGTTGCTAACTAGCTCAAGCACAATTGCTAAATAGCGTTAGTACAATGACTTGAAGTCTATGGGTATCTGCTAGCATAATAACAGATACCCATAGACTTCCAGTCATTGCGCTAACTCTAGTTAGCACTGACACGTGACACTAGCTATAACTTCCTTCTATTGGACACAGAACGCCTTCAAGGTGAAGTTTCACCATGAAGTTAAACCAGCCCTGTGATGACCAGTAGAGATGGACATGACTGCTAATGTTATGTTGTTGTCCTCCCCCAGACATCAGAGTACCCAGTGATCCTGTCCCTGGAGAACCACTGTACACTGGAGCAGCAGAAACTGATGGCCAAGCACATGATCTCCATCCTGGGCAGCGCCCTGCTCACCTCCCCCCTGGAGGACCAGATGCCCACTGCCTTCCCCTCACCCCAGGTCAGAGACTAACAGATAATCCACCCACCCACCCACCCACCCATCCACCCACCCACCCACCCACCCACCCACCCACCCACCCACCCACCCACCCACCCACCCACCCACCCACCCACCCACCCATCCATCCACCCACCCACCCACCCACCCACCCACCCACCCACCCACCCACCCACCCACCCACCCACCCACCCACCCACCCACCCACCCACCCATCCATCCACCCACCCATCCATCCCACCCACCCACCCACCCACCCACCCACCCACCCACCCACCCACCCACCCATCCACCCACCCATCCACCCATCCACCCACCCACCCACCCACCCATCCATCCACCCACCCACCCACCCACCCATCCACCCACCCACCCACCCACCCACCCACCCATCCACCCATCCAACCTTGTTTGTTTTTCAACCCTCAGTGTTTAAAGCCTGGAGCTTCGAAACCACATACCCGGTATTTTAAAAATGAACACTAAGAGGCAAGCCTGAACAAGTTGTGGATGCTAGACAAATTAAAGTCTAAGTCAGTACTGAGAGTGTGAAGGAAGAACAATAACACCTTGTCTGACTGGTTAGGATATGATTGGGGTGTTACCAGAAGGAATTTGATTTCCCTACGAAGAGTATCTGTCTGTAAGAGCCTGTCTGTCTATAGGGCTAACAGTTTCTGTCTGTTAGAGTCTGTCTGTCTATAGGGCTAACAGTTTCTGTCTGTTAGAGCCTGTCTGTCTATAGGGCTAACAGTATCTGTCTGTTAGAGTCTGTCTGTCTATAGGGCTAACAGTATCTGTCTGTTAGAGTCTGTCTGTATATAGGGCTAACAGTATCTGTCTGTTAGAGTCTGTCTGTCTATAGGGCTAACAGTATCTGTCTGTTAGAGCCTGTCTATAGGGCTAACAGTATCTGTCTGTTAGAGCCTGTCTATAGGGCTAACAGTATCTGTCTGTTAGAGCCTGTCTATAGGGCTAACAGTATCTGTCTGTTAGAGTCTGTCTGTCTATAGGGCTAACAGTATCTGTCTGTTAGAGTCTGTCTGTATATAGGGCTAACAGTATCTGTCTGTTAGAGTCTGTCTGTCTATAGGGCTAACAGTATCTGTCTGTTAGAGCCTGTCTATAGGGCTAACAGTATCTGTCTGTTAGAGCCTGTCTATAGGGCTAACAGTATCTGTCTGTTAGAGCCTGTCTGTCTATAGGGCTAACAGTATCTGTCTGTTAGAGCCTGTCTATAGGGCTAACAGTATCTGTCTGTTAGAGCCTGTCTGTCTATAGGGCTAACAGTATCTGTCTGTTAGAGCCTGTCTATAGGGCTAACAGTATCTGTCTGTTAGAGCCTGTCTGTCTATAGGGCTAACAGTATCTGTCTGTTAGAGCCTGTCTGTCTATAGGGCTAACATTATCTGTCTGTTCGAGCCTGTCTATAGGGCTAACAGTATCTGTCTGTTAGAGCCTGTCTGTCTATAGGGCTAACAGTATCTGTCTGTTAGAGCCTGTCTGTCTATAGGGCTAACAGTATCTGTTTGTTAGAGCCTGTCTATAGGTCTAACAGTATCTGTCTGTTAGAGCCTGTCTGTCTATAGGGCTAACAGTATCTGTCTGTTAGAGCCTGTCTGTCTATAGGGCTAACAGTATCTGTCTGTTAGAGCCTGTCTATAGGGCTAACAGTATCTGTCTGTTAGAGCCTGTCTGTCTATAGGGCTAACAGTATCTGTCTGTTAGAGCCTGTCTGTCTATAGGGCTAACAGTATCTGTCTGTTAGAGCCTGTCTATAGGGCTAACAGTATCTGTTTGTTAGAGCCTGTCTATAGGGCTAACAGTATCTGTCTGTTAGAGCCTGTCTGTCTTCGATGCTCTGCAGGAATGCTACAGCTGCTTCTGATTTAATATATTAACAGTATTTCTGATTTCATTTGTCTTCATACAGCCAACACAAAGAATGTTGCTGGAGAAAAACTAAATGAACCTTTCTCTCTCTCTATCTCTCTCCAACATGGAAATAATTAAAGAAATGTGTGTATAAAGTATCAGCAAAAAGTTTGGACACACCTTCTCATTCAAGGGTTTGTCTTCATTTTTACTATTCTTTACATTGTGGAATAATAGTGAAGACATCAAATCTATGAAATAGCACAAATAGAATCATGTAGTAACCAAAAAAGTGTTAAACAAATCAAAATATATTTTAGATTTTAGATTCTAAAAAGTAGCCACCCTTTGCCTTGATGACAGCTTTATACACTTTTGGCATTCTCTCAACCAGCTTCATGAGGTAGTTACCTGGAATGCATTTCAATTAAAAGTTATGCCTTGTTAAAAGTTCATTTGTGGAATGTCTTTTCCTTCTTAATGCATTTGAGCCAATCAGTTGTGTTGTGACAAAGTAGAGGTGGTTTACAGAATATAGGGCTATTTGTTAAAAGACAAAGTCCATATTATGGCAAGAACAGCTCAAATAAGCAAAGAAAAAAACGACAGTCCATCATTACTTTAAGACATGAAGGTCAGTCAATGCGGAAAATGTCAAGAACTTTGAAAGTTTTTTCAAGTGCAGTCGCAAAGACCATCAAGTCCTATGATGGATTTTGATCATTTGTGTTTATAGTCCTAATTCTGCTCTGCATGCATTATTTGGGGTTTTGCTTTGTACTCTGCGTTTTGTACTCTCATGCAGAGTCTCAATTGGGTGTTAAGTCACATTTTGTGAATTCTTAGTTGGTGAGTGGACCCCAGACCTCACAACCTTTAAGGGCAATGGGTGCATTAACTGATTGGATCATTTTCAGCCAGATCTTAGTTGGGATGTCCATTTTAAAGTTTATTTTGATGGCTTAGAAGGCCCTTCTTGCCATGTCTCTCAGATCGTGCACAGACTCGTGGAAGTTATCTGTGGTGCTGATGTTTCAACAAGCTCTCACAGTGTAAAGTCAGAATTAGACGTTCATCATCTCAAAGTGTTTGGTTACTTCTCTGTATTGTTCCAAGGTTAAGTTCTCATTAACTCTGAATGGTTAAGTTCTCATTAACTCTGAATGGTTAAGTTCTCATTAACTCTGAATGGTTAAGTTCTCATTAACTCTGAATGGTTAAGTTCTCATTAACTCTGAATGGTTAAGTTCTCATTAACTCTGAATGGTTAAGTTCTCATTAACTCTGAATGGTTAAGTTCTCATTAACTCTGAATGGTTAAGTTCTCATTAACTCTGAATGGTTAAGTTCTCATTAACTCTGAATGGTTAAGTTCTCATTAACTCTGAATGGTTAAGGTTAGACATTAACTCTGAATGGTTAAGGTTAGGCATTAACTCAGAATGGTTAAGTTCTCATTAACTCTGAATGGTTAAGGTTCGGCATTAACTCTGAATGGTTAAGGTTAGACATGAACTCTGAATGGTTAAGTTCTCATTAACTCTGAATGGTTAGGTTCTCATTAACTCTGAATGGTTAAGGTTAGGCATTAACTCTGAATGGTTAAGTTCTCATTAACTCTGAATAGTTAAGGTTAGGCATTAACTCTGAATGGTTAAGTTCTCATTAACACTGAATGGTTAAGTTCTCATTAACTCTGAATGGTTAAGGTTACTCATTAACTCTGAATGGCCAAGGTTAGACATTAACTCTGAATGGTTAAGTTCTCATTAACTCTGAATGGTTAGGTTCTCATTAACTCTGAATGGTTAAGGTTAGGCATTAACTCTGAATGGTTAAGTTCTCATTAACTCTGAATAGTTAAGGTTAGGCATTAACTCTGAATGGTTAAGTTCTCATTAACACTGAATGGTTAAGTTCTCATTAACTCTGAATGGTTAAGGTTACTCATTAACTCTGAATGGCCAAGGTTAGACATTAACTCTGAATGGTTAAGTTCTCATTAACTCTGAATGGTTAAGTTCTCATTAACTCTGAATGGTTAAGGTTAGGCATTAACTCTGAATGGTTAAGTTCTCATTAACTCTGAATGGTTAAGGTTAGGCATTAACTCTGAATGGTTAAGTTCTCATTAACTTTGAATGGTTAAGTTCTCATTAACTCTGAATGGTTAAGTTCTCATTAACTCTGAATGGTTAAGTTCTTATTAACTCTGAATGGTTAAGTTCTCATTAACTCTGAATGGTTAAGTTCTCATTAACTCTGAATGGTTAAGGTTAGGCATTAACTGTCAATTGTTAAGTTCTCATTAACTCTGAATGGTTAAGTTCTCATTAACTCCGAATGGTTAAGTTTAGGCATTAACTCTGAATGGTTAAGGTTAGGCATTAACTCTGAATGGTTAAGGTTAGGCATTATCTATGAATGGTTAAGGTTAGGCATTAACTCTGAATGGTTAAGGTTAGGCATTAACTCTGAATGGTTAAGGTTAGGCATTAACTCTGAATGGTTAAGGTTAGGCATTAACTCTGAATGGTTAAGGTTAGGCATTAACTCTGAATGGTTAAGGTTAGGCATTAACTCTGAATGGTTAAGGTTAGGCATTAACTCTGAATGGTTAAGGTTAGGCATTAACTCTGAATGGTTAAGGTTAGGCATTAACTCTGAATGGTTAAGGTTAGGCATTAACTCTGAATGGTTAAGGTTAGACATTAACTCTGAATGGTTAAGGTTAGGCATTAACTCTGAATGGTTAAGGTTAGGCATTAACTCTGAATGGTTAAGGTTAGGCATTAACTTTGAATGGTTAAGGTTAGGCATTAACTCTGAATGGTTAAGGTTAGGCATTAACTCTGAATGGTTAAGGTTACTCATTAACTCTGAATGGTTAAGGTTAGACATTAAGTCTGAATGGTTAAGTTCTCATTAACTCTGAATGGTTAAGGTTAGGCATTAACTCTGAATGGTTAAGGTTAGGCATTAACTCTGAATGGTTAAGTTCTCATTAACTTTGAATGGTTAAGTTCTCATTAACTCTGAATGGTTAAGTTCCCAGTAACTCTGAATGGTTAAGTTCTAATTAACTCTGAATGGTTAAGGTTAGGCATTAACTCTGAATGGTTAAGGTTAGGCATTATCTATGAATGGTTAAGGTTAGGCATTAACCCTGAATGGTTAAGGTTAGGCATTAACTCTGAATGGTTAAGGTTAGGCATTAACTCTGAATGGTTAAGGTTAGGCATTAACTCTGAATGGTTAAGGTTAGGCATTAACTCTGAATGGTTAAGGTTAGGCATTAACTCTGAATGGTTAAGGTTAGGCATTAACTCTGAATGGTTAAGGTTAGGCATTAACTCTGAATGGTTAAGGTTAGGCATTAACTCTGAATGGTTAAGGTTAGACATTAACTCTGAATGGTTAAGGTTAGGCATTAACTCTGAATGGTTAAGGTTAGGCATTAACTCTGAATGGTTAAGGTTAGGCATTAACTCTGAATGGTTAAGGTTAGGCATTAACTCTGAATGGTTAAGGTTAGGCATTAACTCTGAATGGTTAAGGTTAGGCATTAACTCCGAATGGTTAAGTTCTCATTAACTTTGAATGGTTAAGGTTAGGCATTAACTCTGAATGGTTAAGTTCTCATTAACACTGAATGGTTAAGTTCTCATTAACTCTGAATGGTTAAGGTTACTCATTAACTCTGAATGGTTAATGTTAGACATTAAGTCTGAATGGTTAAGTTCTCATTAACTCTGAATGGTTAAGGTTAGGCATTAACTGTCAATTGTTAAGTTCTCATTAACTCTGAATGGTTAAGTTCTCATTAACTCCGAATGGTTAAGGTTAGGCATTAACTCTGAATGGTTAAGGTTAGGCATTAACTCTGAATGGTTAATGTTAGACATTAAGTCTGAATGGTTAAGTTCTCATTAACTCTGAATGGTTAAGGTTAGGCATTAACTGTCAATTGTTAAGTTCTCATTAACTCTGAATGGTTAAGTTCTCATTAACTCCGAATGGTTAAGGTTAGGCATTAACTCTGAATGGTTAAGGTTAGGCATTAACTCTGAATGATTAAGGTTAGGCATTAACTCTGAATGGTTAAGGTTAGGCATTAACTCTGAATGGTTAAGGTTAGGCATTAACTCTGAATGGTTAAGGTTAGGCATTAACTCTGAATGGTTAAGGTTAGGCATTAACTCTGAATGGTTAAGGTTAGGCATTAACTCTGAATGGTTAAGGTTAGGCATTAACTCTGAATGGTTAAGGTTAGGCATTAACTCTGAATGGTTAAGGTTAGGCATTAACTCTGAATGGTTAAGGTTAGGCATTAACTCTGAATGGTTAAGGTTAGGCATCAACTCTGAATGGTTAAGGTTAGGCATTAACTCTGAATGGTTAAGGTTAGGCATTAACTCTGAATGGTTAAGGTTAGACATTAACTCTGAATGGTTAAGGTTAGGCATTAACTCTGAATGGTTAAGGTTAGGCATTAACTCTGAATGGTTAAGGTTAGGCATTAACTCTGAATGGTTAAGGTTAGGCATTAACTCTGAATGGTTAAGGTTAGGCATTAACTCTGAATGGTTAAGGTTAGGCATTAACTTTGAATGGTTAAGGTTAGGCATTAACTCTGAATGGTTAAGGTTAGGCATTAACTCTGAATGGTTAAGGTTACTCATTAACTCTGAATGGTTAAGGTTAGACATTAAGTCTGAATGGTTAAGGTTAGGCATTAACTCTGAATGGTTAAGGTTAGGCATTAACTCTGAATGGTTAAGTTCTCATTAACTTTGAATGGTTAAGTTCTCATTAACTCTGAATGGTTAAGTTCCCAGTAACTCTGAATGGTTAAGTTCTAATTAACTCTGAATGGTTAAGGTTAGGCATCAACTGTCAATTGTTAAGTTCTCATTAACTCTGAATGGTTAAGGTTAGGCATTAACTCTGAATGGTTAAGGTTAGGCATTAACTCTGAATGGTTAAGGTTAGGCATTAACTCTGAATGGTTAAGGTTAGGCATTAACTCTGAATGGTTAAGGTTAGGCATTAACTCTGAATGGTTAAGGTTAGGCATTAACTCCGAATGGTTAAGTTCTCATTAACTCTGAATGGTTAAGGTTAGGCATTAACTCTGAATGGTTAAGTTCTCATTAACACTGAATGGTTAAGTTCTCATTAACTCTGAATGGTTAAGGTTACTCATTAACTCTGAATGGTTAAGGTTAGACATTAACTCTGAATGGTTAGGTTCTCATTAACTCTGAATGGTTAAGGTTAGGCATGAACTCTGAATGGTTAAGTTCTCATTAACTCTGAATGGTTAAGGTTAGGCATTAACTCTGAATGGTTAAGTTCTCATTAACTCTGAATGGTTAAGTTCTCATTAACTTTGAATGGTTAAGTTCTCATTAACTCTGAATGGTTAAGTTCTCATTAACTCTGAATGGTTAAGGTTAGGCATTAACTGTCAATTGTTAAGTTCTCATTAACTCCGAATGGTTAAGGTTAGGCATTAACTCTGAATGGTTAAGGTTAGGCATTAACTCTTAATGGTTAAGGTTAGGCATTAACTCTGAATGGTTAAGGTTAGGCATTAACTCTGAATGGTTAAGGTTAGGCATTAACTCTGAATGGTTAAGGTTAGGCATTAACTCTGAATGGTTAAGGTTAGGCATTAACTCTGAATGGTTAAGGTTAGGCATTAACTCTGAATGGTTAAGGTTAGGCATTAACTCTGAATGGTTAAGGTTAGGCATTAACTCTGAATGGTTAAGGTTAGGCATTAACTCTGAATGGTTAAGTTCTCATTAACTCTGAATGGTTAAGTTATCATTAACTTTGAATGGTTAAGTTCTCATTAACTCTGAATGGTTTAAGTTCTCATTAACTCTGAATGGTTAAGGTTAGGCATTAACTGTCAATTGTTAAGTTCTCATTAACTCCGAATGGTTAAGGTTAGGCATTAACTCTGAATGGTTAAGGTTAGGCATTAACTCTGAATGGTTAAGGTTAGGCATTAACTCTGAATGGTTAAGGTTAGGCATTAACTCTGAATGGTTAAGGTTAGGCATTAACTCTGAATGGTTAAGGTTAGGCATTAACTCTGAATGGTTAAGGTTAGGCATTAACACTGAATGGTTAAGGTTAGGCATTAACTCTGAATGGTTAAGGTTAGGCATTAACTCTGAATGGTTAAGGTTAGGCATTAACACACATAGTTTTGGCAAGTATATATATATATATATATATATATATATATATATATATATATATATATATGTATATATACACACACACAGTGGGGCAAAAAAAGTATTTAGTCAGCCACCAATTGTGCAAGTTCTCCCACTTAAAAAGATGAGAGAGGCCTGTAATTTTCATCATAGATACACTTCAACTATGACAGACAAAATGAGAAAAAAATCCAGAAAATCACATTGTAGGATTTTTAATGAATTTATTTGCAAATTATGGTGGAAAATAAGTATTAAGTCCAAAATAAGTCCATAGTCTTTACAGTGTTCAAACACTTTTTGGAATTAGTGCTACGGGATACACATTTCTGTTTGAAAAAGCTAGCCTTTGCCTTCCTAACTGACTGAGTATATTGGTTCATGGCTTCCCTGAAAGGTTGCATATCGGGGGGGCTATTCAATGCTATTTCAGGACGCATTAGATGTTTTTGTGCTGGTCAAGGGCAGACAAGTCTGGAGTGAAACCAAGGGCTATATCTGTTTTTCATTCTAAATTTTTGAATGGGGCATGCTTATTTAAGATGGTGAGGAAAGCACTAACCCTAACCCTAAATAAAACAATAACAGGGTGGTCCTTCTGTAGCTCAGTTGGTAGAGCATGGCGCTTGTAACGCCAGGGTAGTGGGTTCGATCCCCGGGACCACCCATACGTAGAATGTATGCACACATGACTGTAAGTCGCTTTGGATAAAAGCGTCTGCTAAATGGCATATATTATTATATTATTATATTAATAACAACTAACCAAAACAGCAGTAGGCTGTTGACATTAGACATGGGCATAAAGCAATCACTGGTATTGATTGGTAGAGCTAAGACAACAACGGGTAAAGGCCGATGAATGGGCTGAGAGGGTCAGTTAGGTACACACAGATCCTCAGTTCGAGGCTGGGGCCGACAGATTAACAAAATTAGGTACCGTGTTAGTGAGGCAACAGCTGTGTAGCCGAGTGATCATAGGGTCCAATGAGCAGCAATAGGTGAGTCAGGGAACAGTTCGGTAGTCACTACTACGCTAGGCAAGCGGGAGACACAGCGTTCAGAAAAGCTAGTGGGCCGGGGTTGGCAGATGGGTCTTCGGTGACATCGCAACGGAAAAGCCTGTTGAAACCACATCGGACAATTACGTCGGCAGACCAGTCGTGATGGATCGGCGGGGCTCCTTGACGACAATAACGGGTCAATGCAAACTGCCAAAAGAGGTATTGTAGCCCAAGAATTAGCTTGTTTACTTCGTCGGCTAGCTGGGAGATGGGCCTGGTTCGAGGCTAGCTCAAGGCTAACTGGTGCTTGCTTCGAGACAGAGGCGTTCGCCAACATTAGCCACTCAGTTGCAGCTAGCTAGCTGCGATGATCTGGTGTAATGGTCCAGAGCTTGCGGCAGGAATCCGGTGATGTGGTAGAGAAAACAGTCCAATATGCTCTGGGTTGATATTGCGCTGTGCAGACTGGCAGGTATTGTCCGAGCTAAAGCTGGCTGATGTCCGAGCTAAAGGTCAAGACCACTAGTAGTGGCTAACAAAGACTAATAGCTGGTTAGCTGGCTTGCTCCTGATGGAGGTACCGGTTATTAGGTATAAAAATAGCAGATCCGTACCACATTGGGTGAGGTGGGTTGCAGGAAAGTATATTTAGTTCATAGATGGAAAGGGAGATTAAAATATATACGAAAAAACAAAAACAGACTATTTACACAGGACAAGACAAACACACGTCCGAGTGCTACGCCATCATGGATATGTAAAATGTTATATATTTTGCACTGGAATCAGGCTGTATTAGCTAGCTATGTTTGCGCCGACTCAGTACTTGTACTGCTACTAACTAGCATGCTACTAAATCAGCATGTTAGACAGGTATTTACCTCTCCATGGTTGCAGGATCTTCTCTATTTTTACAAGTTTTGTATTGAAATTCATTGTGGAGAGCTTATTTATATATTTTGTGTTATGAATACCAATGATGTCTACTTCACCATCAGCCCATTTTATAGGTAAACTGCAGGGTAATGTAAAAATTTAAAGATCCAATACGTAATATTGTACACTTATCATAATTAGGTTTTAGTCCAGAGGGTACATAAAAGTACATACAAGTTATCTAGATCTTCATTGAGACATTGCAGGGATCTTTAATGAGACATTGCAGGGATCTTTAATGAGACATTGCAGGGATCTTCAATGAGACATTGCAGGGATCTAGCTCATGGACTTAATATTAAACTTGAGTCATCAGCATACATGGACACCTTTGTTTTTAAGCGTTGGATTTCTAATCCTCTAATGTTGTTATTGGATCTGATTTTAATAACTAGCATTTCGATGGCCATAAGGAATAGATATGGTGGCAGCGGACACCCTTGTTTAATTCCTCTAAACAATTCAAAACTCTGAGAAGTAGCCGTTATTTACCATTTTACACCTGGGGTTGCTATACATTATTTTTTACCCATTTTATAAAAGAATTACCGAAAATGTAAAAAAAATATTTAAAAAAATAAAATCCAGTCTTACTTTATAAAATTCCTTTTCAAAATCCGCTATGAATACTAGGCCTGGCTTAGATATTTCATGATGACTGGGTCTTTATATTTGCCATCTGGGTTTTGTTTTAATAACAGAGAAATCAGACCTATCTGCTGAGTACCTGACAGACCACCATTTCTATAGGACTAGTTAAAACAATCTAACAATGGAGCTTTTAGTTCCCGAAAAAGGCTTGATATACCTCTACCAGTATGCCATCAAGCCCTGGGGTTTTTCCAGTCTGAAAGGAATTAATAGCCTCAAGAAGTTCTTCTTCTGTAATTTGGCCTTCGCACTGATCTTTCTGTACATTAATTTTCCATTTTTTTAACATACTATTTGGAAAGAATTCCTGACCGTAATCTTCAATCAGTGGGAGAGGATGAGACAGAAAAGATCAATCAATCAATCAATCAAATTTTATTTATATATATATAATCAAATTTTATTTATATAGCCCTTCATACATCAGCTGATATCTCAAAGTGCTGTACAGAAACCCAGCCTAAAACCCAAAACAGCAAGCAATGCAGGTGTAGAAGCACGGTGGCTAGGAAAGACTCCCTAGAAAGGCCAAAACCTAGGAAGAAACCTAGAGAGGAACCAGGCTATGTGGGGTGGCCAGTCCTCTTCTGGCTGTGCCGGGTGGAGATTATAACAGAACATGGCCAAGATGTTCAAATGTTCATAAATGACCAGCATGGTCGAATAATAACAAGGCAGAACAGTTGAAACTGGAGCAGCAGCACAGTCAGGTGGACTGGGGACAGCAAGGAGTCATCATGTCAGGTCGTCCTGGGGCACGGTCCTTGGGCTCAGGTCCTCCGAGAGAGAGAAAGAAAGAGAGAATTAGAGAGAGCATATGTGGGGTGGCCAGTCCTCTTCTGGCTGTGCCGGGTGGAGATTATAACAGAACATGGCCAAGATGTTCAAATGTTCATAAATGACCAGCATGGTCAAATAATAGTAAGGCAGAACAGTTGCAACTGGAGCAGCAGCATGGCCAGGTGGACTGGGGACAGCAAGGAGCCATCATGTCAGGTAGTCCTGGGGCATGGTCCTAGGGCTCAGGTCCTTCGAGAGAGAGAAAGAAAGAAGGAGAGAATTAGAGAACGCACACTTAGATTCACACAGGACACCGAATAGGACAGGAGAAGTACTCCAGATATAACAAACTGACCCTAGCCCCCCGACACAAACTACTGCAGCATAAATACTGGAGGCTGAGACAGGAGGGGTCTGGAGACACTGTGGCCCCATCCGAGGACACCCCCGGACAGGGCCAAACAGGAAGGATATAACCCCACCCACTTTGCCAAAGCACAGCCCCCACACCACTAGAGATAACAGCTACCTGAAATAATTAGCTTCCTCTTTTAAAATATAATTCTGAGAATCATAGACGACTCCGTCTTCAGTAACGAGTTTTTGCAAATTATTTTTGTTAGCGTTCCTGTATTGGAGATTCAGGAAGAATTTTGTGCATTTTTCTCCATATTCCATCCAGTTTGCTTTATTTTTGTAATAGATTACATTAGATCGTTCTTGAATAAGTTTCTCAAGTTCTTCTTGTTTTTCCTCTAACTTATTTTGCATCTCTGTAGTATCGTTTTGTTGCTCTCTACCTGTGCTATTAGTTAATTTCCCTTGTTAGTCTCGTTTCTTTAGACAGAAACTGCTTCTTTATTATTGAATTGAATGACTCCTGAAGGTACATTTAACCAGTTGGGTATAGGGGGCACTATTTTAATTTTTGGATGAAAAACGTTCCCGTTTTAAACGAGATATTTTGTCAGGAAAAGAAGGTACATTTAAAGGTAATCCAAACAATAAGGGGATTTGCTGAACATATGTTATATTCCTTTTCTTTTAGCCATGTAAAGACTAATCTTCTTTTTTTATAATCTGCCTAACCGTTACAATTATAACTGGCTGTACTTATTTCACCCTTTACCATAACTAGATACTATTCTCAGTCTAAATTGACCATAATTAGTGCTTGTAAAGTTACTGCCATCAGAGGTATTATGGAAGGTCAAAACTAGCTTTCAAATGTCTGATATTTAGAATTCAAGAAATAGGTTCTAGCGATATTTGTTTTATTGCCTTGCCTGTTTGCCTGTGAGCCAATGCCACAGATGTTAGAAAATTGGGGCAAGATATGTGTGTAGTAAATCTGAGTAGGTTGATGTGTATGATATTGGATGTGATTTAGTGAGAGTGTGTCTGATGTCTGTATAAGAACAAATCTGAGTAGGTTGATGTGTATGATATTGGATGTGATTTAGTGAGAGTGTGTATGATGTCTGTATAAGACTATAATGTGTGATCTCCAAATAAATAATAACTAATGTAGTGCGTATAGCCTTAATATTCATGATGATAATTGTAATCCATTTCATATCACCACCATAGCTCAATTACCTTTAACATCATTGAAAATCACATCCCAGCATTTCCATAGCAATTGACGTTTCACATGAGAGACCTTACTCTAGAAACCGCTTCACTCTAGCACAAAGGTTTTCCGGCATTACATGACAGGCTGTGGACTATGGGCCTTTACCATCATGTCAAGTTGCACCCTCCTCAGCCTTACTTTTTCATGGGAATGTTCATGTTCATTTTCCTTGCTAGAAGAACCGGTATAATAACAATAATGAAAAAATACAACCAGCTTAACTGTTGAACCCTTAACAGGGTATCCTGGGATTTAGTAGTCATTCAATTATCTAGTATAGATGCATCTCCATTAACACAATGTGTATCTGTCTGTCTCTGTGTAGGAGTTGAAGGGTCGGTTCATCATCAAGGGGAAACGTCTCAACAAGCTGGATGCCGTCTTCAGCAATACTAGTCCTGGAGTAGAGGAAGACTGTGTCTCCGAGGAGGACGAGGCTGCAGAGACCAACAACTCCAAGACAGACACCAACGGACAGAAGGCCAAAGACAAGGTATGGTAACACGCTGCTGTGGTGCCAAGGTAGTCAAAGCCATGGTGTCCCAAATGTCACCCTAATCCCTAGTAGTGCACAACCAGCCCATAGGACAGTGGTAAGAAGAAGTAGAATAGAGTGCCATTTTGGACATGGTCATGCTACAGTGGTGTCAAGCTACTGTGGTGCCAAGCTACTGTGGTACCATGCTACTGTGGTGCCAAGCTACTGTGGTACCAAGCTACTGTGGTGCCAAGCTACAGTGGTGTCAAGCTACTGTGGTACCAAGCTACTGTGGTACCAAGCTACTGTGGTACCAAGCTACTGTGGTGCCAAACTACTGTGGTGACAAGCTACTGTGGTGCCAAGCTACTGTGGTGCCAAGCTACTGTGGTACCAAGCTACTGTGGTACCAAGCTACTGTGGTGCCAAGCTACTGTGGTACCAAGCTACTGTGGTGCCAAGCTACTGTGGTGCCAAGCTACTGTGGTACCAAGCTACTGTGGTGCCAAGCTACTGTGGTACCAAGCTACTGTGGTGCCAAGCTACTGTGGTGCCAAGCTACTGTGGTGCCAAGCTACTGTGGTACCAAGCTACTGTGGTGCCAAGCTACAGTGGTGTCAAGCTACTGTGGTACCAAGCTACTGTGGTACCAAGCTACTGTGGTACCAAGCTACTGTGGTGCCAAGCTACTGTGGTGCCAAGCTACTGTGGTACCAAGCTACTGTGGTACCAAGCTACTGTGGTACCAAGCTACTGTGGTGCCATGCTACTGTGGTGCCAAGCTACTGTGGTACCAAGCTACTGTGGTGCCAAGCTACAGTGGTGTCAAGCTACTGTGGTACCAAGCTACTGTGGTACCAAGCTACTGTGGTACCAAGCTACTGTGGTGCCAAACTACTGTGGTGACAAGCTAATGTGGTGACAAGCTAATGTGGTGACAAGCTACTGTGGTACCATGCTACTGTGGTGCCTAGCTACTGTGGTGCCAAGCTACTGTGGTGCCAAGCTACTGTGGTGCCAAGCTACTGTGGTGACAAGCTACTGTGGTGCCAAGCTACTGTGGTACCATGCTACTGTGGTGCCAAGCTGCTGTGGTGCCACGCTACTGTGGTGCCACGCTACTGTGGTGCCAAGCTACTGTGGTACCATGCTACTGTGGTGCCAAGCTACTGTGGTGCCATGCTACTGTGGTGCCAAGCTACTGTGGTGCCATGCTACTGTGGTACCATGCTACTGTGGTGCCAAGCTACTGTGGTGCCAAGGTACTGTGGTACCATGCTACTGTGGTGTCAATCTACTGTGGTACCATGCTACTGTGGTGCCAAGCTATTGTGGTGCCAAGGTACTGTGGTACCATGCTACTGTGGTGTCAATCTACTGTGGTACCATGCTACTGTGGTGCCAAGCTATTGTGGTGCCAAGGTACTGTGGTACCATGCTACTGTGGTGTCAATCTACTGTGGTACCATGCTACTGTGGTGCCAAGCTACTGTGGTACCATGCTACTGTGGTGCCAAGCTACTGTGGTACCAAGGTACTGTGGTACCATGCTACTGTGGTGCCATGCTACTGTGGTGTCAATCTACTGTGGTACCATGCTACTGTGGTGCCATGCTACTCTGGTGCCAAGGTACTGTGGTACCATGCTACTGTGGTACCATGCTACTGTGGTGCCATGCTACTGTGGTGCCAAGCTACTGTGGTACCATGCTGCTGTGGTGCCAAGCTACTGTGGTGCCATGCTACTGTGGTGCCAAGGTACTGTGGTGCCATGCTACTGTGGTACCATGCTACTGTGGTACCATGCTACTGTGGTGCCATGCTACTGTGGTACCATGCTACTGTGGTGCCATGCTACTGTGGTACCATGCTACTGTGGTACCATGCTACTGTGGTGCCATGCTACTGTGGTACCATGCTACTGTGGTGCCATGCTACTGTGGTACCATGCTACTGTGGTACCATGCTACTGTGGTGCCATGCTACTGTGGTACCATGCTACTGTGGTGCCATGCTACTGTGGTACCATGCTACTGTGGTACCATGCTACTGTGGTGCCATGCTACTGTGGATTAGCTGCAAAACTGTCTTCAGCAGAACTTGTTCCATTTCAGGCCATATGCCAAGGAAAACACATATGGGAATACTTAGAAATTCATTCAAAACATCTCTATTTCTGTAGATTTTATAAAAATGCTGTTTTATTGCTTTTCAGAAGTCAAAGATCAAGCTAGCCAAGCAGCTGTCTGATCTGGTGATCTACTGTAAGAGTGTCCACTTCTCAGGGTTTGAGCACGCTAAAGACAACCAGGCCTTCTATGAGATGTCCTCCTTTAAAGAGAGCAAGGCTGTTAACCTGGCTGAGACTGCAGGTAAAACCCTCTGTTCTGTTACAGCAAGCCTGAATAACAGCGAGCCTGAATAACAGCGAGCCTGAATAACAGGACCATTCAGCCTTGATTCAGTATAGTATATATATATATAGTATATATCACTATAGACATTTCATTATGCATGTTCTATAACAGTTCTTACAAGGATTGCACCATTAACCTGTCTGGTTTACATCTCTTCCAGCTAATGCCTTTATCCACCACAACATGACCAAGCTGAGCCGTATCTACCCAGCTGGCTCCAGAACAGCCTCCTCCAACTACAACCCAGTTCCCCTGTGGAACGCAGGCTGTCAGATAGGTACAGTCTCTTCAATTAGACTTATATTTAAGAATCCTCTGATAGAATTGACATGAACAATCTCTGTACCAGCTCAGGTCACAGTATTCCCCTTTCTCTATAAATGAACAATCTCTGCACCAGCTCAGGTCACATTCTTCCCCTTTCTCTATAAATGAACCATCTCTGTACCAGCTCAGGTCACATTCTTCCCCTTTCTCTATAAATGAACAATCTCTGTACCAGCTCAGGTCACAGTCTTCCCCTTTCTCTATAAATGAACAATCTCTGCACCAGCTCAGGTCACAGTCTTCCCCTTTCTCTATAAATGAACCATCTCTGCACCAGCTCAGGTCACAGTCTTCCCCTTTCTCTATAAATGAACAATCTCTGCACCAGCTCAGGTCACAGTCTTCCCCTTTCTCTATAAATGAACCATCTCTGTACCAGCTCAGGTCACAGTCTTCCCCTTTCTCTATAAATGAACCATCTCTGTACCAGCTCAGGTCACAGTCTTCCCCTTTCTCTATAAATTCATGATCAATGCTTTATTGATCGATGCTTTATTGATCGATGCTTTATTGATCGATGCTTTATTGATCGATGCTTTATTGATCGATGCTTTATTGATTATGATTTTTCTTTCCAGTGGCGCTGAACTTCCAGACTCCATCTAAGGAGATGGACCTGAACCAGGGCAGGTTCCGATCCAACGGGCTGAGTGGATACATCCTGAAGCCTGAATTCCAGAGATACGCTGGGTCAGAGTTCAATCCTATGACCCTAACCAAGGGACCCTGGATCAAACACAAGGCCTTCCACATCATGGTGAGGATCACCGTTATAGTGTGTTATATACTGTATATATACTCTATGTATTATATTAATTTATATGTGATACGATAGTGTATTACATTAGTGGGAAATCACTATTATAATAGCTACTATTAGAACACAGTGAAGGCTACTACAGAGAACGGTACATTGATGAATAAAATAACAATATATTGAAGGAAAATGGCCGTCTGATAACATAAATGAGTTTCTGTGCAGTATATTGTGTTTTTCATTTGAGATCGTATCTTATAGTGAACACTGCTAAGAGAAATGGGGCTAGGAACTGAGTGGCATCGTTTCAAATTAGAAGATTTGATTTGATTGAGATGAGATATGGTTCAAGAGGGATTCATTATGTTGTGTACTAATCAGCACTACAGTATATCAAATGCTTTGAAATATCCTTAGTCATTAGACTTCTGCTATAGACCTCTGTGTTTGTGTGTGTGTGTGTGCGTGTCTCCAGGTGATCTCAGCCCAGCAGCTGCCCAAGCTAAACAAGGACAAGCCTAAATCCATCGTGGACCCGCTGGTTAAAGTGGAGATCTACGGTGTTCCAGCTGACACGTGCAGCAAGGAGACACGCTCCATCGAGAACAACGGTGAGACACATACAGGCACACTCACACACACGCAGCATCAGTATCTGATCCAGGCTTTCTGTTCCTCTCTGCAGGTTAAATGTGGAATGATGTTCCTCTCTGCGGGTTAAATGTGGAATGATGTTCCTCTCTGCGGGTTAAATGTGGAATGATGTTCCTCTCTGCAGGTTAAATGTGGAATGATGTTCCTCTCTGCTGGTTAAATGTGGAATGATGTTCCTCTCTGCAGGTTAAATGTGGAATGATGTTCCTCTCTGCAGGTTAAATGTGGAATGATGTTCCTCTCTGCAGGTTAAATGTGGAATGATGTTCCTCTCTGCGGGTTAAATGTGGAATGATGTTCCTCTCTGCAGGTTAAATGTGGAATGATGTTCCTCTCTGCAGGTTAAATGTGGAATGATGTTCCTCTCTGCTGGTTAAATGTGGAATGATGTTCCTCTCTGCTGGTTAAATGTGGAATGATGTTCCTCTCTGCAGGTTAAATGTGGAATGATGTTCCTCTCTGCTGGTTAAATGTGGAATGATGTTCCTCTCTGCAGGTTAAATGTGGAATGATGTTCCTCTCTGCTGGTTAAATGTGGAATGATGTTCCTCTCTGCGGGTTAAATGTGGAATGATGTTCCTCTCTGGTTAAATGTGGAATGATGTTCCTCTCTGCAGGTTAAATGTGGAATGATGTTCCTCTCTGCAGGTTAAATGTGGAATGATGTTCCTCTCTGCAGGTTGAATGTGGAATGATGTTCCTCTCTGCAGGTTAAATGTGGAATGATGTTCCTCTCTGCAGGTTGAATGTGGAATGATGTTCCTCTCTGCAGGTTAAATGTGGAATGATGTTCCTCTCTGCAGGTTAAATGTGGAATGATGTTCCTCTCTGCAGGTTAAATGTGGAATGATGTTCCTCTCTGCAGGTTGAATGTGGAATGATGTTCCTCTCTGCTGGTTGAATGTGGAATGATGTTCCTCTCTGCTGGTTAAATGTGGAATGATGTTCCTCTCTCCAGGTTAAATGTGGAATGATGTTCCTCTCTGCAGGTTAAATGTGGAATGATGTTCCTCTCTCCAGGTTAAATGTGGAATGATGTTCCTCTCTGCAGGTTAAATGTGGAATGATGTTCCTCTCTGCAGGTTAAATGTGGAATGATGTTCCTCTCTGCTGGTTAAATGTGGAATGATGTTCCTCTCTGCTGGTTAAATGTGGAATGATGTTCCTCTCTGCAGGTTAAATGTGGAATGATGTTCCTCTCTGCAGGTTAAATGTGGAATGATGTTCCTCTCTGCAGGTTAAATGTGGAATGATGTTCCTCTCTGCAGGTTAAATGTGGAATGATGTTCCTCTCTGCGGGTTAAATGTGGAATGATGTTCCTCTCTGCAGGTTAAATGTGGAATGATGTTCCTCTCTGCAGGTTGAATGTGGAATGATGTTCCTCTCTGCAGGTTGAATGTGGAATGATGTTCCTCTCTGCAGGTTAAATGTGGAATGATGTTCCTCTCTGCAGGTTAAATGTGGAATGATGTTCCTCTCTCCAGGTTAAATGTGGAATGATGTTCCTCTCTGCAGGTTAAATGTGGAATGATGTTCCTCTCTGCAGGTTAAATGTGGAATGATGTTCCTCTCTGCTGGTTAAATGTGGAATGATGTTCCTCTCTGCTGGTTAAATGTGGAATGATGTTCCTCTCTGCAGGTTAAATGTGGAATGATGTTCCTCTCTGCTGGTTAAATGTGGAATGATGTTCCTCTCCGCAGGTTAAATGTGGAATGATGTTCCTCTCTGCAGGTTAAATGTGGAATGATGTTCCTCTCTGCAGGTTAAATGTGGAATGATGTTCCTCTCTGCAGGTTAAATGTGGAATGATGTTCCTCTCTGCAGGTTAAATGTGGAATGATGTTCCTCTCTGCAGGTTAAATGTGGAATGATGTTCCTCTCTGCAGGTTAAATGTGGAATGATGTTCCTCTCTGCAGGTTAAATGTGGAATGATGTTCCTCTCTGCAGGTTGAATGTGGAATGATGTTCCTCTCTGCTGGTTAAATGTGGAATGATGTTCCTCTCTGCTGGTTAAATGTGGAATGATGTTCCTCTCCGCAGGTTAAATGTGGAATGATGTTCCTCTCTGCTGGTTAAATGTGGAATGATGTTCCTCTCTGCAGGTTAAATGTGGAATGATGTTCCTCTCTGCAGGTTAAATGTGGAATGATGTTCCTCTCTGCGGGTTAAATGTGGAATGATGTTCCTCTCTGCAGGTTAAATGTGGAATGATGTTCCTCTCTGCAGGTTAAATGTGGAATGATGTTCCTCTCTGCAGGTTAAATGTGGAATGATGTTCCTCTCTGCTGGTTAAATGTGGAATGATGTTCCTCTCTGCAGGTTAAATGTGGAATGATGTTCCTCTCCGCAGGTTAAATGTGGAATGATGTTCCTCTCCGCAGGTTAAATGTGGAATGATGTTCCTCTCTGCAGGTTAAATGTGGAATGATGTTCCTCTCTGCAGGTTAAATGTGGAATGATGTTCCTCTCTGCAGGTTAAATGTGGAATGATGTTCCTCTCTGCAGGTTAAATGTGGAATGATGTTCCTCTCTGCAGGTTAAATGTGGAATGATGTTCCTCTCTGCTGGTTAAATGTGGAATGATGTTCCTCTGCAGGTTAAATGTGGAATGATGTTTCTCTCTGCAGGTTAAATGTGGAATGATGTTCCTCTCTGCGGGTTAAATGTGGAATGATGTTCCTCTCTGCAGGTTAAATGTGGAATGATGTTCCTCTCCGCAGGTTAAATGTGGAATGATGTTCCTCTCTGCAGGTTAAATGTGGAATGATGTTCCTCTCTGCAGGTTAAATGTGGAATGATGTTCCTCTCTGCAGGTTAAATGTGGAATGATGTTCCTCTCTGCAGGTTAAATGTGGAATGATGTTCCTCTCTGCAGGTTAAATGTGGAATGATGTTCCTCTCTGCAGGTTAAATGTGGAATGATGTTCCTCTCTGCAGGTTAAATGTGGAATGATGTTCCTCTCTGCGGGTTAAATGTGGAATGATGTTCCTCTCTGCAGGTTAAATGTGGAATGATGTTCCTCTCCGCAGGTTAAATGTGGAATGATGTTCCTCTCTGCAGGTTAAATGTGGAATGATGTTCCTCTCTGCAGGTTAAATGTGGAATGATGTTCCTCTCTGCAGGTTAAATGTGGAATGATGTTCCTCTCTGCAGGTTAAATGTGGAATGATGTTCCTCTCTGCAGGTTAAATGTGGAATGATGTTCCTCTCTGCTGGTTAAATGTGGAATGATGTTCCTCTCTGCTGGTTAAATGTGGAATGATGTTCCTCTCTGCAGGTTAAATGTGGAATGATGTTCCTCTCTGCTGGTTAAATGTGGAATGATGTTCCTCTCTGCAGGTTAAATGTGGAATGATGTTCCTCTCTGCAGGTTAAATGTGGAATGATGTTCCTCTCTGCAGGTTAAATGTGGAATGATGTTCCTCTCCGCAGGTTAAATGTGGAATGATGTTCCTCTCTGCTGGTTAAATGTGGAATGATGTTCCTCTCTGCAGGTTTTAATCCCATGTGGAATGAGACGTTCCAGTTTGACATCCAGGTACCAGAGCTGGCCATGTTGCGTTTCCTGGTCGAAGACTATGACGCCACCTCACAGAACGACCTGATTGGACATTACTGCCTGCCACTGACCAGTCTACAGAACGGTAATACCTCCCTCTGTCTCTCTCTGTCTTGTCCCTCTCTCTTCTTTCTCTGTCATCCTCTTCTTTCTCTGTCATCCTCTTCTTTCTCTGTCATCCTCTTCTTTCTCTGTCATACTCTCTCTCTCTGTCATCCTCTCTCTCTCTGTCATCCTCTCTCTCTCTGTCATCCTCTCTCTCTCTGTCATCCTCTCTCTCTCTGTCATCCTCTCTTTCTCTCATCCTCTTCTTTCTCTGTCATCCTCTCTCTCTCTGTCATCCTCTCTCTCTCTCTGTCATCCTCTCTCTCTCTCTCTGTCATCCTCTCTCTCTCTCTCTGTCATCCTTTCTTTCTCTCATCCTCTCTCTCTCTGTCATCCTCTCTCTCTCTGTCATCCTCTTCTTTCTCCGTCATCCTCTTCTTTCTCTGTCATCCTCTTCTTTCTCTGTCATCCTCTTCTTTCTCTGTCATCCTCTTCTTTCTCTGTCATCCTCTCTCTCTCTGTCATCCTCTTCTTTCTCTGTCTTCCTCTCTCTCTCTCTGTCATCCTCTCTCTCTCTCTCTGTCATCCTCTCTCTCTCTCTCTGTCATCCTCTCTCTCTCTGTCATCCTCTCTCTCTCTGTCATCCTCTCTCTCCCTCATCCTCTCTCTCTCTCTCTCTCTCTGCTGACTGATTCAAACCTCACATCCTGTTTCCCAGGTTACCGCCACGTCCCTCTGCTCACCAAGCGTAGTGATGTCATCCCCTCCGCCGGCCTGTTTGTTCACCTCATGCTGCTGGACGCCAAATAGATCCCTCCCACTTCACGCTGACCCCTCCCACATCACGCTGACCCCTCCCACATCACACTGACGCCTCCCACATCACACTGACCCCTCCCACATCACGCTGACCCCTCCCACATCACGCTGACCCCTCCCACATCACACTGACCCCTCCCACATCACACTGACCCCTCCCACATCACGCTGACCCCTCCCACATCACGCTGACCCTCCCCATCACGCTGACCCCTCCCACATCACACTGACCCCTCCCACACCAACCACTCCCATACCACACTTGCCACTCCCACATGATACAAACCACTCACATACCACACTGACCCTTCCAACATCATACTAACCCCTCCCACACCACACTGACCCCTCCCACATCATACTAAAAAGTCCAATCCACACTGACCCCTCCCACATCATACTAAAAAGTCCAATCCACACTGACCCCTCCCACATCATACTGACAATTCCCACATCATTGAGTTGTAACTGACAAGGTTTTTAATATGTCGATATTTAATGTTTTATCTACTTCTTTTAAGTTTGTTCCACCTGAGTAAGTCTGCCCACAAGTCAGAGACCACTGTGATGACGCACCAAAATGTGTTTGATGGATCGCTGGAAAATAGGATTTTGTAGACTACAGTCCAAACTGTTGTTTGTTGTCGCACTGCTTTGCTTTATCTCGGCCAGGTCGCAGTTGTAAATGAGAACTTGTTAAATAAAAATAAAAATATATATATATGTTTTCCAATGGTTTCTGTCGGTATGCAAATATTATCCAACTTGAATGAACTCTTGGAAGTCAGGATGACAGCAGTGGTGTCGTCTATGATGATATGGATATCACTTATTATTCATATCCACATAGCACATTGATGTGAATCACACTGCTGCTCTCTCATTTAGCTATTTACGCCTTGTGGTTGTTGGCTGTTCACAAATCTAAATGTGTATTTGAACCCAATAATGGTTGAATTCAATACGTTTAAACTGCCATCATTGTTTTTAAAACCAGTCAGTTCAACATGCGCTCTGGCAGCAGCTGCATAGCGTGGATCCCAGCCTATGGAATAAAAGTGGGGCTTTTCATTGCTCAATCTAATTCATGCTGATTAATAACAAATAAAAGATCCATAGGCCTAATGGACACATGATCAAACTCATTATGACTGTTGTTACTGATTGTTCATGTGAAACACACATCAAGCCCTACATGACCTACTGTGGTTCCTCTTAATATCAGCTGTGTAACATATAACAGAGTATAGTAGCTGTGCTGTTGTTTTTCAGTAAACTGCATTTGCACATGCTCTTGAATAAAATCATAATTTAGAAAAGTTGTTTGATGGTGAATTCTTTTTGAGAGATAGATTTTGTGGCAACTTTATGATATGATCATCTTTATGATATGATAATCTTTATGATATGATAATCTTTATGATATGATAATCTTTAGATATGATCATCTTTATGATATGATAATCTTTAGATATGATCATCTTTATGATATGATAATCTTTAGATATGATCATCTTTATGATATGATAATCTTTAGATATGATCATCTTTATGATATGATAATCTTTAGATATGATAATCTTTAGATATGATCATCTTTATGATATGATAATCTTTAGATATGATCATCTTTATGATATGATCATCTTTATGATATGATAATCTTTAGATATGATCATCTTTATGATATGATCATCTTTAGATATGATCATCTTTATGATAATCTTTAGATATGATCATCTTTATGATATGATAATCTTTATGATATGATCATCTTTAGATATGATCATCTTTATATGATCATCTTTATGATATGATAATCTTTAGATATGATCATCTTTATGATATGATAATCTTTATGATATGATAATCTTTATGATATGATAATCTTTGATATGATAATCTTTATGATAATCTTTAGATATGATCATCTTTATTTACATTTACATTTAAGTCATTTTATGATATGACGCTCTTATCCAGAGCGACTTACAAATTGGTGCATACACCTTGTGACAACCAGTGGAACAGCCACTTGCATCTACATCTTGTTGATATGATAATCTTTAGGGTGAGAAGGATTACTTACCCTTTACTTACCCTATCCTAGGTATTCCTTGAAGAGGTGGGGTTTCAGGTGTCTCCGGAAGGTGGTGATTGACTCCGCTGTCCTGGCGTCATCGGGAGTTTGTTCCACCATTTATGATATGATAATCTTTAGATATGATCATCTTTATGATATGATAATCTTTATGATATGATCATCTTTATGATATGATAATCTTTGATATGATCATCTTTATGATATGATAATCTTTAGATATGATCATCTTTAGATATGATAATCTTTATGATATGATAATCTTTAGATATGATCATCTTTATGATATGATAATCTTTAGATATGATCATCTTTATGATATGATAATCTTTAGATATGATCATCTTTATGATATGATAATCTTTGATATGATCATCTTTAGATATGATCATCTTTATGATATGATAATCTTTATGATATGATAATCTTTATGATATGATAATCTTTATGATATGATCATCTTTATGATATGATCATCTTTATGATATGATCATCTTTATGATATGATCATCTTTAGATATGATCATCTTTATGATATGATCATCTTTATGATATGATCATCTTTATGATACGATCATCTTTATGATACGATCATCTTTATGATATGATCATCTTTAGATATGATCATCTTTATGATATGATCATCTTTAGATATGATCATCTTTATGATATGATAATCTTTAGATATGATCATCTTTATGATATGATAATCTTTATGATATGATCATCTTTAGATATGATCATCTTTATGATATGATAATCTTTATGATATGATAATCTTTATGATATGATAATCTTTATGATATGATAATCTTTATGATATGATCATCTTTATGATATGATCATCTTTAGATATGATCATCTTTATGATATGATCATCTTTATGATATGATCATCTTTATGATACGATCAATCTTTATGATACGATCATCTTTATGATACGATCATCTTTATGATACGATCATCTTTATGATACGATCATCTTTATGATACGATCATCTTTAGATATGATCATCTTTAGATATGATCATCTTTAGATATGATCATCTTTAGATATGATCATCTTTATAATATGATCATCTTTATGATATGATCATCTTTAGATATGATCATCTTTATGATATGATAATCTTTAGATATGATCATCTTTATGATATGATCATCTTTATGATATGATCATCTTTATGATAATTAGCCGTGTTGTTATGGAAGGGTTAGTTCAATATGATCGTCAAACTGAGTTGCAGTAAATATAACAAAACACAAGCCAGCAAGATCTTCCTTGATTTAATTCATTTTGAATGTTAAAAACACTCCTGCTTCTTATGCTGTTCAGCTGGTAGAACATGTCAGTGAAGGGCTGGGCATGTTTTTGTTCAATAAAAAAATGATAAAGGGACTTTGTTAAACACACTGAAAATGAAAGTGGTATTGCTGTTGGTAACATCCAGTATCTGGCAGGTTCTCGTCATCAGCTGGAGTATAATAATAATCTGATTTAAATTGTAGAGCGCATAATGTATGCATGTACAGTTCCTCTAGCTTGAACTGTATTTGAAAGGTATGGCAACTTAAACACAACATGGACACAATCAATGAAAATATAACCATTCAACTCTAATAAGATATTTGCCCTTGTCATCCCAACTGACTGACTCCGCCCACTCAAAACAGCCCTGCCTTCTTCAGGTTGTTTTACCGCCACTTGGGCAGCCACTGGAAACCAGCCCGAGAACAACCCAGCAGGTTCTCCAGATCCACACCAGAGAGACAGTCCTGACAACAGAGAGAGACAGTCCTGACAACAGAGAGAGACAGTCCTGACAACAGAGAGAGACAGTCCTGACAACAGAGAGAGACAGTCCTGACAACGGAGAGAGAGAGACAGTCCTGACAACGGAGAGAGAGACAGTCCTGACAACGGAGAGAGACAGTCCTGAAAACGGAGAGAGAGAGAGACAGTCCTGACAACAGAGAGAGACAGTCCTGACAACGGAGAGAGAGAGAGACAGTCCTGACAACAGAGAGAGACAGTCCTGACAACGGAGAGAGAGAGAGTCCTGAAAACGGAGAGAGGGAGAGAGAGACAGTCCTGACAACAGAGAGAGAGAGAGAGAGAGAGAGAGAGACAGTCCTGACAACAGAGAGAGAGAGAGTCCTGATAACGGAGAGCGGGAGAGAGACAGTCCTGACAACAGAGAGAGACAGTCCTGACAACGGAGAGAGAGAGAGACAGTCCTGACAACAGAGAGAGAGAGAGAGAGACAGTCCTGACAACAGAGAGAGAGAGAGAGAGACCTGACAACAGAGAGAGAGAGAGAGAGAGAGAGAGAGAGAGAGAGAGAGAGAGAGAGCCCTGAAAACAGAGAGAGAGAGAGAGAGAGAGAGAGAGAGAGAGAGAGAGAGAGAGAGAGAGAGAGACAGTCCTGACAACAGAGAGAGAGAGAGAGAGAGCCTGAGAGAGAGAGTGAGAGACAGTCCTGACAACAGAGAGAGACAGTCCTGACAACAGAGAGAGAGAGAGAGAGACAGTCCTGACAACAGAGAGAGAGAGAGAGAGAGAGAGAGAGACAGTCCTGACAACAGAGAGAGACAGTCCTGACAAGAGAGAGAGAGAGAGACAGTCCTGACAACAGAGAGAGAGACAGTCCTGACAACAGAGAGAGAGACAGTCCTGACAACAGAGAGAGAGACAGTCCTGACAACAGAGAGAGAGACAGTCCTGACAACAGAGAGAGAGACAGTCCTGACAACGGAGAGAGAGAGAGAGACAGTCCTGACAACGGAGAGAGAGAGAGAGACAGTCCTGACAACGGAGAGAGTGAGAGACAGTCCTGACAATGGAGAGAGAGATAGAGGGAAGTTAAGGGAAGAGGAGAGAGAGATGGAGAGGAAGGAGAGCAAGAGAGAGATGTGTTACGCTGCCCAGTGCTGTCGAATTTACAACCATTACCAATGTGTCTCACCTCTACTGGGTTAGTGATAGTCAATGTGTCTCCTCTACTGGGTTAGTGATAGTCAATGTGTCTCACCTCTACTGGGTTAGTGATAGTCAATGTGTCTCACCTCTACTGGGTTAGTGATAGTTCATGTGTCTCACCTCTCTCCTGTTAGGGTCTTCTCCCTTGGGTAGCTCATTGGGGTTCTTGTTGAGCAGCAGCTCAGCGGCCAGGTACTCTCAAGTCCTGGGGGCCGAGGAGGACAAGGTGGGAGACAGAGTGGTGCTGAAGGTGTTGGACAGGTTGGGTCTGGGCACCAGGGGTGGCTGGGCTTGAGGGGCGAGATGAGCCTCCTCCCTCTAGATGGAGCTTGTAGGATGGGCAGTGGTGTAAAGTACTTAAGTAAAAATACTTTAAAGTACTACTTAAGTATTTTCGGGGGGTATCTGTAATTTACTTTAATTTATATTTTTGGCAACTATTACTTCTCTACATTTCGAAAGAAAATGTACTTTTTACTCCATACATTTTCCCTGACACCCAAAAGTACTTGTTACATCTTGACAGGAAAATTGTCCATTTCGCACACTTATCAAGAGAACATCCCTGGTCCTCCCTACTGCCTCTGATCTGGAGGACTCACTAAACACAAATGCTTTGGTTGTAAATGTCTGATTGTTGGAGAGTGCCTGTGGCTATCCAGCAACAAAAAAAATCATAATAATTGTGCCATCTGGTTTGCTTAATATAAGGAATTTGAAATTATTTAAACTTTTACTTTTGACACTTCTACTCATGTAGTATTTTACTGGGTGACTTTTACTTGAGTCATTTTCTAAAGGCATCTTTACTTTTTCTCAAGTATGACAGTTTAGTACTTCTTCCACCACTGAGGATGGGGGAGAGATAAGCTGGTCTGGGCCTCCTGGAGGGCTGTATCCACCACCTCCACTACTCCCACAAGTAAAACCCTTAGATGGAGCTTGTAGGATGGGGGAGAGATAAGCTGGTCTGGGCCTCCTGGAGCGCTGTATCCACCACCTCCCCTACTCCCCCAAGTAAAACCCTTAGAAGGAGCTTGTAGGATGGGGGAGAGCTAAGCTGGTCTGGGCCTCCTGTATCCACCAACTCCACTACTCCCCCAAGCAGAACCAGCTCAGGTCAAATCTGGTGCACTCCATGAGGAGGAGAAGCACTGCAGTACTTAATGCAGCTGGTGGCCACACCAGATACTGACTGTTACTTTTGTTTTTTACCCCCCTCTTTGTTCAGGGAAACATTATTCCATTTCTGTTAGTCACATGTCTGTGGAACTTGTTCAGTTCATGTCTCAGTTGTTGAATCTTGTTACGTTCATACAAATAGTTACAGTTTGCTGAAGATCAACGCAGTTGACAGTGAGAGGACGTTACTTTTTTTGCTGAGCTTAGAAGCCCTGTCCATTCTGATGACCATCAAGACATCTAGAAGCCCTGCCCATGAGGACCATCATAACATCTAGAAGCCCTGCGACTGTGTGGCTGAGGACAGCAATATTTTTCAGTCACACAAATAATCATTTCAAAGAACAATGACAGCTGCAAGGTCAAGGCAAGGTCAAGGCTTTTCTGATTCCTTCCAGATCAGTTTGTCTTATGTCGCTCACTTCTAGATACAGTGCATTCGGAAAGTATTCAATCCCTTCCCACATTTTGTTACGTTACAGCCTTATTCAAAAATGGATGAAATCAATGTTTTTCCTCATCAATCTACACACAGTACCCCATAATGACAAAGCGAAAACAGGTTTAGAATTAAAATGTATAAAAAAAAACAGAAATACCTTATTTACGTAAGTATTCAGACCCTTTGCTATGAGACTCGAAATTGAGCTCAGGTGCATCCTGTTTCCATTGATCATCCTTGAGATGTTTCTACAACTTGAAAGTCCACCTGTGGTAAATTCAATTGATTGGACATGATTTGGAAAGGCACACACCCGTCTATATAAGGTCCCACAGTTGACAGTGCATGTCAGAGCAAAAACCAAGCCATGAGGTCGAAGGAATTGTCCGTAAAGCTCAGAGACATGACTTTATTGAGGCACAGGTCTGGGGAAGGGTACCAAAAAAAATGTCTGCAGCAAGAACACAGTGGCCTCCATCATTCTTAAATGGAAGAAGTTTGGAACAACCAAGACACTTCATAGAGCTGAACAATCGAGGGAGAAGGACCAAGAACCCGATGGTCACACTGACAGAGGTTCAGAGTTCCTCTGTGGAGATGGTTGTCCTTCTGGAAGATTATTCCATCTCTGCAGCCCTCCACCAACCAGGCCTTTATGGTACTGTTGCCAGACGGAAGCCACTCCTCAGTAAAAGACACATGACAGCCCGCTTCAAGTTCGCCAAAAGGCACCTAAAGGACTCTCAGATGATGAGAAACAAGATTATCTGGTCTGATGAAACCAAGATTGAACTCCTGGCACCATCCCTACAGTGAAGCATGTTGGAGGCAGCCTCATGCTGCGGGGATGTTTCTCAGCGGCAGGGACTGGGAGACTAGTCAGGATCGAGGGAAAGCTGAGCAAAGTACAGAGAGATCCTTGATGAAAACGTGCTCCAGAAGGTTCACCTTCCAACAGGACAACAACCCTAAGCACACAGCCAAGACAACACAGGAGTGGCTTCAGGACAAGTCTCTGTGTGTCCTTGAGTGGCCCAGCCAGAGCCAGGACTTGAACCCAATCAAACATCTCGAATCCCACCGTACCTTCTCCGCTGTGCAATCTGGTTTCCGAGCCGGTCACGGGTGCACCTCAGCCACACTCAAGGTACTAAATGATATCATAACCGCCATCGATAAAAGACAGTACTGTGCAGCCGTCTTCATTGACCTCGCCAAGGCTTTCGACTCTGTCAATCACCAAATTCTTATCGGCAGACTCAACAGCCTCGGTTTTTCGGATGACTGCCTTGCCTGGTTCACCAATGTGAGCGTACCAAGTAATTAGGCGTCACTCTAAAGTGGGAAGGTGGAATAAACGAGTCAGGAGTAGGTTTTTCTGATTGAACACGGTTCTCTATTGAGGGTATTTTGTCAACAAAAACATTCTAACATAAGCAATGAAAAATCCTCCAAGGAAAAAACACACATCTTCTTCTCCAGATGAAACAAGAACACAATAGGATAATCTTTAAACTACAACAAACATAAATCACGGGTTTGTCACCATCTTCGTGGTTCATTCAGCACAGCTTCTCTCTCTCGGTGGCCATCTTCCAGAGATAGTTTTTCCCCCTCTCTGCTGGTTCCATTCTCTCTTTTATAGGGAAGGAGAGTATCTCATTAGTACCGTCAGCTGTGCTTAATTGACTCTGGTTACCTTGTCTCCCATGCTTTGTTGGGCTACTATCCATGAGCCCAGCCTGCCCTCTAGTGGTCCTTCCACATACCTTCCCCCAGGACCGAACCGGAGGGTCGGGCGCCAGACGCACCGTCTTGGTCGCGTCGGGACAGCGCGTCTGCATTCCCGTTCTCGATCCGGCCCTGTGGATGACATGGAAAGAGAACGGTTGTAAAGACAAAAACCATCTGGCTATTCTGTTGTTATTGTTTCTCTTACCAGCCATCCACGTGAGGGGCGCATGGTCAGTAACTAATGCAAACCTCCGACCCAGTAGGTAGTACCGGAGATAATCGAGGGCCCACTTGATGGCTAAGGCCTCTTTCTCTACGGTCGCATACCTCTGTTCCCGATCGCTGAGTTTCCTACTAATGAAGAGAATCGGCTTCTCTGCTTCACCTTCACCCTGAGCTAGTACGAGCCCTGTATCCGAGGCGTCGACCAGCACAATGAACTCTTGTGAGAAGTCCGGAGCCTGTAGAACGGGATCGGAACACAGGCCATCTTTTAACAATTGAAAGGCCTCTTCCGTCTCTTCTTTCCACTCTACCTGGTTTGGCAGGTTTTTCCTGATGAGGTTTGTGAGGGGTTGGCAATGGTTGCATATCCCGGGATAAAACGGCGATAATATCCTGTTATCCCTAAGAAGGCCCGAACGTCTCGCTTGGTCCGGGGTCGAGGCCAGTCACAAATTGCCCTGGTCTTCTCTGCCTGCGGGCGTATTTTCCCATTCCCCACGGTATACCCCAGGTATTCCGCTTCGGACAGGCCCAGGCAGCATTTATTTGGATTGGCTGTCAACCCTGTGGCTTCCAAACTCACGAGCACCGCCCGTAATCGCAGGAGGTGACTATCCCAGTCCTCGCTGTGGATGACCACATCGTCTATGTACGCCGCTGCATACTCTTGATGGGGCCGTAGAATGGCATCCATGAGGCGTTGGAAGGTTGCAGCAGCTCCGTGCAGTCCGAAGGGCATCCTCACATACTGGAAAAGCCCCTCTGGGGTGACGAAGGCAGTCTTTGGGCGATCCTCCGGAGCCACCGGCACTTGCCAATATCCCTTCGTCAAATCCAGGGTAGTGATGAACTTGGCCTTTCCTAAGCGCTCCAAGAGTTCATCCACGCGGGGCATGGGGTACGCATCGAATGTAGAGATGGCATTCACGCCCCTAAAGTCGTTGCAGAGTCTCATACTACCATCGGCTTTGGGGACCAGGACTATGGGACTGGACCACTCGCTCGTCGAGGGCTCGATCACGCCCATCCTCAACATCTCCCTCACCTCTTTCTTAGCGATGACTCGGCGAGCCTCAGGAATCCTGTAAGGGCGGATATGCACTTTCTTGCCGGGTTCAGTGTGGATATGGTGGAACAGGACATCTGTTTGTCCTGGGAATGGAGAGAATATTCGACCAAAGTTCATAATCAGCTTGTCTAGCTGTCTTGACTGCTCCGGTAGGAGAGTTTGGCCACGGCGCACCTCTGGTAGAGCCTTTTTTTTTCTTTGCCCTCCAGGGCCATCAAAGCCACCTCCTCCTCTCGTCCATGGTACGTCTTCAGCAGGTTTATGTGATAGAGTTGGACCTTCTTCCTCCTGTCAGGTTGCTTGATGAGGTAATTGACCGGTGAGTCCCTTTTCATTACCTCGTAGGGCCCCCTCCACTGCGCCAGCAAGCGATGTTCGGCCGTGGGCACAAGCACCATCACTTTCTCTCCCACGGTGAACTCACGGGGGTCGCAGATTTATCATAGGCCCGGCCTTGGGTCCTTTGGGCCTTCTCCATATGCTCCTTGACTATGGGCCACACTGCTGACAGGCGGTCTCTCATCAGGGTAACATGTTCTATTGTAGATCGAAAGGGGCATGGTTGGGTCTCCCAGGTCTCCTTGGCTAAGTCGAGGATTCCTCGACAGGGTCTGCCATAGAGCAATTCAAACGGAGAGAATCCAGTGGATGCCTGGGGTACTTCTCGCAGGGCAAACATTAAGTGTGGGAGAAGCATGTCCCAGTTTTTCCCGTCTCGGGACACCACTCTTCTCAACATGCTTTTAATTGTTTTGTTCAAGCGTTCACACAACCCATCTGTTTGAGGGTGGAATATGCTTGTACGTATCTGTTGAACCTGATATAACCGACACAAGTCCTTCATCAACCGGGACATGAACGGGGTTCCTTGATCGGTTAAGATAGTCTTGGGAAGGCCCACACGAGAGAACATCAGGAATAACTCCTTGGCAATTCCCTTTGACGACATGTTACGTAGGGGTATGGCCTCCGGGAACTTGGTAGCATAATCTATAACCACTAGGATGTACTCGTGTCCTCTGGCGGATTTTGGGAGGGGTCCTACGAGGTCCATAGCTATGCGTTCAAAGGAGTCTCTATGATGGGGAGAGGAATCAAAGGGTTACGTAGGTGTGGCCGTGGGGCTGTGCGTTGACATTGATCACACGTCTTACAATACCTGGCCACATCTCGGGTGACACGGGCCAATAGAATCTCTGCATGATTCTGTCAATCGTCTTGTCTCGTGCCAGGTGTCCTCCTAGGACGTGGGAATGGGCCAACTGTAGAACTGTATCCCTGTATGGTCTAGGCACCATTAGTAATTCCTGGTTTTCCCCTTCGTCGTACGACCCAGTATAAGAGACCCCGCCTGATTGCATAGTAAGGAAGAGGGGCTCACCTGATCCGTCGACATTCCTTCCGTCGATCACCTTCACCTTCCTCATGGCCTCCCTTAGGTCTGGGTCTCTATGCTGCGAGGTGCCGAACTGTCCCTTTAATTCCTGGGGCAGGTCAACCTCAGTAGAGGGATGTGGAGGTTGTTCCACATCCCCATCAGGGGAGACCGAGGAGAATCCCTTCCAGGTTCCCTCCTCGGATGGAGCTTCAAATATATCCCTTAGTGCCTGGTTGCTCCTTCCTTCCTGTGTTGTGTATAACCCTTCACAGGTGTCTTCATCGGTGGTTTCCTGGAATATCTGTCGTAAACGTTGGGTCGCTATTTCTTCCTCTGCTGTAGAGGACGAGGACGCGGCTACGTCTCCTTGTAGTACTACTACCTCGGGCTTGGAGATTCTCTTCTTTCCTGTCCCCCTTCTTCCCGTGCATAACGTCATCTGCCGAAGCTCCTTATATAGGGGACAGTCTCTCCCGATCAATAATGGCACCTTCAGCTGGGGCACTTTCCCTGCCCTGACTGTACACCTTCCTTTGGAGTGAGAATAGGCAGATTCACAGTGGGGTAATAGTGGGTGTCTCCATGGATACAGGATACAGCTACTTTGTCTGGTAGCAGTGTGGCGGAGGTCACCATCCGCTCCTCTACTAACGTAACCATACTTCCCGAGTCGAGAATAGCTACCACATCTTGTCCTTCAACTCGCACCGGAATCTCTGAGGCTGGGGCTATCTCTGCTAACCAACAGTGTTGATCCTGCCCCCTCAAAACGGGATGTGTGGGGATAGGCAGTGACGACTCCGTGACCATGGGCTCATCCTTGCTAGGACATTGTGGGGCATAATGGTTGGGAGACTGACACTTATAACACCGACCCGGCTGTGTGGTGGCTGACTTCTCCCACCTCCGGGGGGGGCTTGGACGTTTCGGTGGCGGGCGCGCCGGGGTGAGTCGTGGTACGGGATTGGAAGACTCCTTCCGTTCCTCCTTGTCACTTTTTAACAACTCCCTGTAGACCGATATGTTTCCACCGCCTGGGCTATGTCGTCGGCTGACAACGGGTTGGCTTGCCCCACAACCCTTTTAAGTCACTGGGTAATTCTCTCAATATCTTGTCCACTACGAGAGTCTCTATCACATGTCCTACTCCCTTTCCAGGTTCTAGCCACTGTTTCGTCAGTCGTATTAAGGCGAAGATCTGGGCACGGACGGGTTGATCAGCTGTATAGGTCCATTGATGGAACTTTACAGCCCTATCTCTGGCAGTCAGCTGGTACCGGGACAGGATCTCGGTTTTGAGTCGCCCATAGTCCGCAGCTTCGTGGGAATCCAGGTCAAAATAGGCTTCCTGAGCCACCCCGGTCAAAAGAGGAGCTAATGCGCTAGCCCATTCTGTGGGCGGCCACTCTTCCAAGGTGGCCGTCCTTTCGAAGGTCATGAGAAAGGCCTCAATATCATCCTCCTTGGAGAGACGAGGTAAGATGGCGTGAGCAGCCGCTCTTGGCCTAACTGTAGGTTCTTCTCGTCGACTCAGCTGTTGTTGCAGGAGTTCTATGGTTGTCTGCTGTGCCGTGATCAATTGTTGTAGTAGGGCGTTATCCATCGTTCTTGAATGGTTCCTCCGGTCTTCTGGAAGAATATTAATTTACTCACTTATCCTTGTGTCACTCGTCCACCTAATGCCCGCATCCTCCACCAATGTGAGCGTACAAGTAATTAGGCGTCACTCTAAAGCGGGAAGGTGGAATAAACGAGTCAGGAGTAGGTTTTTCTGATTGAACACGGTTCTCTATTGAGGGTATTTTGTCAAAAAAAAACATTCTAACATAAGCAATGAAAAATCCTCCAAGGAAAAAACACACATCTTCTTCTCTAGATGAAACAAGAACACAATAGGATAATCTTTAAACTACAACAAACATAAATCACGGGTTTGTCACCATCTTCGTGGTTCATTCAGCACAGCTTCTCTCTCGGTGGCCATCTTCCAGAGATAGTTTTTCCCCCTCTCTGCTGGTTCCATTCTCTCTTTATAGGGGAAGGAGAGTATCTCATTAGTACCGTCAGCTGTGCTTAATTGACTCTGGTTACCTTGTCTCCCATGCTTTGTTGGGCTACTCCATGAGCCCAGCCTGCCCTCTAGTGGTCCTTCCACACCAATTACTTTGCAGACAGAGTTCAGTGTGTCAAATCAGAGGGCATGCTGTCCGGTCCCCTGGCAGTCTCTATGGGGGTGCCACAGGGTTCAATTCTCGGGCCGACTCTTTTCTCTGTATATATCAATGATGTTGCTCTTGCTGCGGGCGATTCCCTGATCCACCTCTACGCAGACGACACCATTCTATATACTTTCGGCCCGTCATTGGACACTGTGCTATCAAACCTCCAAACGAGCTTCAATGCCATACAGCACTCCTTCCGTGGCCTCCAACTGCTCTTAAACGCGAGTAAAACCAAATGCATGCTTTTCAACCGATCGCTGCCTGCACCCGCATGCCCGACTAGCATCACCACCCTGGATGGTTCCAACCTTGAATATGTGGACATCTATAAGTACCTAGGTGTCTGGCTAGACTGCAAACTCTCCTTCCAGACTCACATCAAACATCTCCAATCAAAAATCAAATCCAGAGTCAGCTTTCTATTCCGCAACAAAGCCTCCTTCACTCACGCTGCCAAGCTTACCCTAGTAAAACTGACTATCCTACCGATCCTCGACTTCGGCATGTCATCTACAAAATGGCTTCCAACACTCTACTCAGCAAACTGGATGCAGTCTATCACAGTGCCATCCGTTTTGTCACTAAAGCACCTTATACCACCCACCACTGCGACTTGTATGCTCTAGTCGGCTGGCCCTCACTACATATTCGTCGCCAGACCCACTGGCTCCAGGTCATCTACAAGTCCATGCTAGGTAAAGCTCCGCCTTATCTCAGTTCACTGGTCACGATGGCAACACCCATCCGTTGCACGCGCTCCAGCAGGTGTATCTCACTGATCATCCCTAAAGCCAACACCTCATTTGGCCGCCTTCGTTCCAGTACTCTGCTGCCTGTGACTGGAACGAATTGCAAAAATCGCTGAAGTTAGAGACTTATCTCCTCACCAACTTCAAACATCAGCTATCCGAGCAGCTAACCGATCGCTGCAGCTGTACATAGTCTATAGGTAAATAGCTCACCCTTTTTCACCTACCTCATTCCCATACTGTTTTTATACTGTTTTTATTTATTTACTTTTCTGCTCTTTTGCACACCAATATCTCTACCTGTACATGCCCATCTGATCATTTATCACTCCAGTGTTAATCTGCAAAATTGTATTATTCGCCTACCTCCTCATGCCTTTTGCACACATTGTATATAGACTGCCCATTTTTTTCTAATGTGTTATTGACTTGCTAATTGTTTACTCCATGTGTAACTCTGTGTTGTCTGTTCACACTGCTATGCTTTATCTTGGCCAGGTCGCAGTTGCAAATGAGAACTTGTTCTCAACTAGCCTACCTGGTTAAATAAAGGTGAAATAAATAAAAAAAACATCTCTGGAGAGACCTGAGAATAGCTGTGCAGCAACATTCCTCATCCAACCTGACAGAGCTTGAGAAGATCTTCAGAGAAGAATGGGAGAAACTCCCCAAATACAGGTGTGCCAAACTTGTAGCGTCATACCCAAGAAGATTCCTTGCACCATTAGCGGCTATAATGGCTGACAAAGGTGCTTCAACAAAGTACTGATTAAAGGGTCTGATTACTTATGTATATGTGATTTCTAAAAACCTGTTTCTGCTTCATCATTGTGGGGTATTGTGTGTAGATTGATGAGAGAAAAAAGCATTGAACCCATTTTAGGCTGTAACATAACAAAGCGTGGAGAAAGGGAAGGGGGCTGAATACTTCCCGGGACCACCCATACGTAGAATGTATGCACACATGACTGTAAGTCGCTTTGGATAAAAGCGTCAGCTAAATGGCATATATTATTATTATTATTATTATTATTACTTTCCAAATGCACTGTACGTTAGTTCACTGTTGAAATTGCCATGGACAAATCAAATGTATTTATATAGCCCTTCGTACATCAGCTGATATCTCAAAGTGCTGTACAGAAACCCAGCCTAAAACCCCCAAACAGCAAGCAATGCAGGTGTAGAAGCACGTCTCACCATGCAGGGTCTTCTGAACATAACCAATGTGTAGTCTCAGTAAGGTTTCCTTCCCCACCCATACTAATGGAACACAGACCACTAGAATAGTAGTATAGTGTCCCTTTGGAGGGGATATAGAAAATAACTCAATCACAGGGTGAACATGTCTGTTTTGTCTCGAGCACAAATGAATTTGTTGTAAAGAAAACTGTCATTCTCTGCCCTCTGGTGGACAGTTGTAATACAATATGAGTTCCATATAATCAAGTCTAGTGGTTCCCAAACCTCTCCTCTGGGACACCCAGCCATTCCATGTACGTGATCTATTCCAGGGCGATCACACATGGTCAACTAATCATCAATCCTTTGACTAGGTACATCAGGTGAGCTAGTTCAGGGCTACAATAAAATGGTGAAACATCTGGGGTTGACCAAGGAGAGGTTGGAGAACCACTGGTCTAGGGCTTTTTTTAAAAACAAGGCAAGTCAGCTAGGGGCCTGGTCTAAAGTAATGCAGGCTAGGGGCCTGGTCTAAAGTAATGCAGGCTAGGGGCCTGGTCTAAAGTAATGCAGGCTAGGGGCCTGGTCTAAAGTAATGCAGGCTAGGGGCCTGGTCTAAAGTAATGCAGGCTAGGGGCCTGGTCTAAAGTAATGCAGGCTAGGGGCCTGGTCTAAAGTAATACAGGCTAGGGGCCTGGTCTAAAGTAATGATGCTAGGGGCCTGGTCTAAAGTAATACAGGCTAGGGGCCTGGTCTAAAGTAATACAGGCTAGGGGCCTGGTCTAAAGTAATACAGGCTAGGGGCCTGGTCTAAAGTAATACAGGCTAGGGGCCTGGTCTAAAGTAATGCAGGCTAGGGGCCTGGTCTAAAGTAATGCAGGCTAGGGACCTGGTCTAAAGTAATACAGGCTAGGGGCCTGGTCTAAAGTAATACAGGCTAGGGGCCTGGTCTAAAGTAATGATGCTAGGGGCCTGGTCTAAAGTAATGCAGGCTAGGGGCCTGGTCTAAAGTAATGAGGCTAGGGGCCTGGTCTAAAGTAATGCAGGCTAGGGGCCTGGTCTAAAGTAATGCAGGCTAGGGGCCTGGTCTAAAGTAATACAGGCTAGGGGCCTGGTCTAAAGTAATGCAGGCTAGGGGCCTGGTCTAAAGTAATGAGGCTAGGGGCCTGGTCTAAAGTAATGCAGGCTAGGGGCCTGGTCTAAAGTAATGATGCTAGGGGCCTGGTCTAAAGTAATGCAGGCTAGGGGCCTGGTCTAAAGTAATGCAGGCTAGGGCCTGGTCTAAAGTAATGCAGGCTAGGGGCCTGGTCTAAAGTAATGCAGGCTAGGGGCCTGGTCTAAAGTAATGCAGGCTAGGGGCCTGGTCTAAAGTAATGCAGGCTAGGGGCCTGGTCTAAAGTAGTGCAGGCTAGGGACCTGGTCTAAAGTAGTGCAGGCTAGGGACCTGGTCTAAAGTAGTGCAGGCTAGAGGCCTGGTCTAAAGTAATGCACAGGCTAGGGGCCTGGTCTAAAGTAATACAGGCTAGGGGCCTGGTCTAAAGTAACGCAGGCTAGGGGCCTGGTCTAAAGTAATGCAGGCTAGAGGCCTGGTCTAAAGTAATACAGGCTAGGGCCTGGTCTAAAGTAATGCAGGCTAGAGGCCTGGTCTAAAGTAATACAGGCTAGGGGCCTGGTCTAAAGTAATGCAGGCTAGAGGCCTGGTCTAAAGTAATACAGGCTAGGGGCCTGGTCTAAAGTGTAATGCAGGCTAGGGCCTGGTCTAAAGTAATGATGCTAGGGACCTGGTCTAAAGTAATGCAGGCTAGGGGCCTGGTCTAAAGTAGTGCAGGCTAGGGACCTGGTCTAAAGTAGTGATGCTAGGGGCCTGGTCTAAAGTAGTGCAGGCTAGGGGCCTGGTCTAAAGTAATGCAGGCTAGGGGCCTGGTCTAAAGTAGTGCAGGCTAGGGACCTGGTCTAAAGTAGTGATGCTAGGGGCCTGGTCTAAAGTAGTGATGCTAGGGGCCTGGTCTAAAGTAGTGATGCTAGGGGCCTGGTCTAAAGTAATGATGCTAGGGACCTGGTCTAAAGTAATGCAGGCTAGGGACCTGGTCTAAAGTAGTGATGCTAGGGACCTGGTCTAAAGTAGTGATGCTAGGGACCTGGTCTAAAGTAGTGATGCTAAAGGGCTAGGGACCTGGTCTAAAGTAATGCAGGCTAGGGGCCTGGTCTAAAGTAATGCAGGCTAGGGACCTGGTCTAAAGTAATGATGCTAGGGACCTGGTCTAAAGTAGTGCAGGCTAGGGACCTGGTCTAAAGTAGTGATGCTAGGGGCCTGGTCTAAAGTAGTGCAGGCTAGGGACCTGGTCTAAAGTAGTGATGCTAGGGGCCTGGTCTAAAGTAGTGAGGCTAGGGGCCTGGTCTAAAGTAATGCAGGCTAGGGGCCTGGTCTAAAGTAATGCAGGCTAGGGACCTGGTCTAAAGTAATGCAGGCTAGGGACCTGGTCTAAAGTAATGCAGGCTAGGGGCCTGGTCTAAAGTAATGCAGGCTAGGGGCCTGGTCTAAAGTAATGCAGGCTAGGGGCCTGGTCTAAAGTAATGCAGGCTAGGGGCCTGGTCTAAAGTAATGCAGGCTAGGGGCCTGGTCTAAAGTAATGCAGGCTAGGGGCCTGGTCTAAAGTAATGCAGGCTAGGGGCCTGGTCTAAAGTAATGCAGGCTAGGGGCCTGGTCTAAAGTAATACAGGCTAGGGGCCTGGTCTAAAGTAATACAGGCTAGAGGCCTGGTCTAAAGTAATACAGGCTAGGGGCCTGGTCTAAAGTAATACAGGCTAGGGGCCTGGTCTAAAGTAATACAGGCTAGGGGCCTGGTCTAAAGTAATACAGGCTAGGGGCCTGGTCTAAAGTAATACAGGCTAGGGGCCTGGTCTAAAGTAATGCAGGCTAGGGGCCTGGTCTAAAGTAATGCAGGCTAGGGGCCTGGTCTAAAGTAATACAGGCTAGAGGCCTGGTCTAAAGTAATACAGGCTAGGGGCCTGGTCTAAAGTAATGATGCTAGGGGCCTGGTCTAAAGTAATACAGGCTAGGGGCCTGGTCTAAAGTAATGATGCTAGGGGCCTGGTCTAAAGTAATGCAGGCTAGGGGCCTGGTCTAAAGTAATACAGGCTAGGGGCCTGGTCTAAAGTAATACAGGCTAGGGGCCTGGTCTAAAGTAATGATGCTAGGGGCCTGGTCTAAAGTAGTGATGCTAGGCGACTGGTCTAATGTAATGCAGGCTAGGGGCCTGGTCTAAAGTCATACAGGCTAGGGGACTGGTCTAAAGTCATACAGGCTAGGGGCCTGGTCTAAAGTAATGCAGGCTAGGGGCCTGGTCTAAAGTAATGCAGGCTAGGGACCCTGGTCTAAAGTAATGATGCTAGGGGCCTGGTCTAAAGTAATGCAGGCTAGGGTCTAAAGTAATGCAGGCTAGGGGCTGGTCTAAAGTAATGCAGGCTAGGGGCCTGGTCTAAAGTAATGCAGGCTAGGGGCCTGGTCTAAAGTAATGCAGGCTAGGGGCCTGGTCTAAAGTAATGCAGGCTAGGGGCCTGGTCTAAAGTAATGCAGGCTAGGGCCTGGTCTAAAGTAATGCAGGCTAGGGGGCCTGGTCTCTAAGTAATGCAGGCTAGGGGCCTGGTCTAAAGTAATGCAGGCTAGGGGCCTGGTCTAAAGTAATGCAGGCTAGGGGCCTGGTCTAAAGTAATACAGGCTAGGGGCCTGGTCTAAAGTAATACAGGCTAGGGGCCTGGTCTAAAGTAATACAGGCTAGGGGCCTGGTCTAAAGTAATACAGGCTAGGGGCCTGGTCTAAAGTAATACAGGCTAGGGGCCTGGTCTAAAGTAATGCAGGCTAGGGGCCTGGTCTAAAGTAATGCAGGCTAGGGGCCTGGTCTAAAGTAATACAGGCTAGGGGCCTGGTCTAAAGTAATACAGGCTAGGGGCCTGGTCTAAAGTAGTGATGCTAGGGGCCTGGTCTAAAGTAATGCAGGCTAGGGGCCTGGTCTAAAGTAGTGATGCTAGGGGCCTGGTCTAAAGTAATGCAGGCTAGGGGCCTGGTCTAAAGTAATACAGGCTAGAGGCCTGGTCTAAAGTAATGCAGGCTAGGGGCCTGGTCTAAAGTAATGATGCTAGGGGCCTGGTCTAAAGTAATGCAGGCTAGGGGCCTGGTCTAAAGTAATGCAGGCTAGGGGCCTGGTCTAAAGTAATGCAGGCTAGGGGCCTGGTCTAAAGTAATGCAGGCTAGGGGCCTGGTCTAAAGTAATGCAGGCTAGGGGCCTGGTCTAAAGTAATGCAGGCTAGGGGCCTGGTCTAAAGTAATGATGCTAGGGGCCTGGTCTAAAGTAATACAGGCTAGGGGCCTGGTCTAAAGTAATGCAGGCTAGGGGCCTGGTCTAAAGTAGTGATGCAGGCTAGGGGCCTGGTCTAAAGTAATGCAGGCTAGGGGCCTGGTCTAAAGTAATGCAGGCTAGGGGCCTGGTCTAAAGTAGTGCAGGCTAGGGACCTGGTCTAAAGTAGTGATGCTAGGGGCCTGGTCTAAAGTAATGAGCTAGGGCCTGGTCTAGAGGCCTGGTCTAGGGCTAGGGGCCTGGTCTAAAGTAATACAGGCTAGGGGCCTGGTCTAAAGTAGTGCAGGCTAGGGGCCTGGTCTAAAGTAATGCAGGCTAGGGGCCTGGTCTAAAGTAGTGCAGGCTAGGGGCCTGGTCTAAAGTAATGCAGGCTAGAGGCCTGGTCTAAAGTAATACAGGCTAGGGGCCTGGTCTAAAGTAATGCAGGCTAGAGGCCTGGTCTAAAGTAATGAGGCTAGGGGCCTGGTCTAATGTAATGCAGGCTAGGGGCCTGGTCTAAAGTAATGATGCTAGGGACCTGGTCTAAAGTAATACAGGCTAGGGGCCTGGTCTAAAGTAGTAGTGATGCTAGGGCCTGGTCTAAAGTCATGCAGGCTAGGGGCCTGGTCTAAAGTAATGATGCTAGGGACCTGGTCTAAAGTAATGATGCTAGGGGCCTGGTCTAAAGTAGTGATGCTAGGGGCCTGGTCTAAAGTAGTGATGCTGGTCTAGGGCCTGGTCTAAAGTAATGATGCTAGGGACCTGGTCTAAAGTAATGCAGGCTAGGGACCTGGTCTAAAGTAGTGATGCTAGGGGCCTGGTCTAAAGTAGTGATGCTAGGGGCCTGGTCTAAAGTAATGATGCTAGGGACCTGGTCTAAAGTGATGCTAGGGACCTGGTCTAAAGTAATGCAGGCTAGGGACCTGGTCTAAAGTAATGATGCTGGGACCTGGTCTAAAGTAATGCAGGCTAGGGACCTGGTCTAAAGTAGTGATGCTAGGGACCTGGTCTAAAGTAGTGATGCTAGGGACCTGGTCTAAAGTAGTGATGCTAGGGACCTGGTCTAAAGTAGTGATGCTAGGGACCTGGTCTAAAGTAGTGATGCTAGGGGCCTGGTCTAAAGTAGTGCAGGCTAGGGGCCTGGTCTAAAGTAGTGATGCTAGGGACCTGGTCTAAAGTAGTGATGCTAGGGGCCTGGTCTAAAGTAGTGAGGCTAGGGACCTGGTCTAAAGTAGTGCAGGCTAGGGGCCTGGTCTAAAGTAGTGCAGGCTAGGGGCCTGGTCTAAAGTAGTGATGCTAGGGGCCTGGTCTAAAGTAATGCAGGCTAGGGACCTGGTCTAAAGTAGTGATGCTAGGGACCTGGTCTAAAGTAGTGATGCTAGGGACCTGGTCTAAAGTAGTGATGCTAGGGACCTGGTCTAAAGTAGTGATGCTAGGGACCTGGTCTAAAGTAGTGATGCTAGGGGCCTGGTCTAAAGTAGTGCAGGCTAGGGGCCTGGTCTAAAGTAGTGATGCTAGGGACCTGGTCTAAAGTAGTGATGCTAGGGACCTGGTCTAAAGTAGTGCAGGCTAGGGACCTGGTCTAAAGTAGTGCAGGCTAGGGACCTGGTCTAAAGTAGTGCAGGCTAGGGACCTGGTCTAAAGTAATTCAGGCTAGGGACCTGGTCTAAAGTAGTACAGGCTAGGGACCTGGTCTAAAGTAGTACAGGCTAGGGCCTGGTCTAAAGTAATTCAGGCTAGGGGCCTGGTCTAAAGTAGTGATGCTAGGGGCCTGGTCTAAAGTAGTGATGCTAGGGGCCTGGTCTAAAGTAGTGATGCTAGGGGCCTGGTCTAAAGTAGTGATGCTAGGGGCCTGGTCTAAAGTAATGATGCTAGGGGCCTGGTCTAAAGTAATGCAGGCTAGGGACCTGGTCTAAAGTAGTGATGCTAGGGGCCTGGTCTAAAGTAGTGATGCTAGGGGCCTGGTCTAAAGTAGTGATGCTAGGGGCCTGGTCTAAAGTAATGCAGGCTAGGGGCCTGGTCTAAAGTAATGCAGGCTAGGGACCTGGTCTAAAGTAGTGATGCTAGGGACCTGGTCTAAAGTAGTGATGCTAGGGGCCTGGTCTAAAGTAGTGCAGGCTAGGGGCCTGGTCTAAAGTAGTGATGCTAGGGACCTGGTCTAAAGTAGTGATGCTAGGGGCCTGGTCTAAAGTAATGCAGGCTAGGGGCCTGGTCTAAAGTAATGCAGGCTAGGGGCCTGGTCTAAAGTAATGATGCTAGGGGCCTGGTCTAAAGTAATACAGGCTAGGGGCCTGGTCTAAAGTAATGCAGGCTAGGGGCCTGGTCTAAAGTAATGCAGGCTAGAGGCCTGGTCTAAAGTAATGCAGGCTAGGGGCCTGGTCTAAAGTAATGCAGGCTAGGGGCCTGGTCTAAAGTAATGCAGGCTAGGGGCCTGGTCTAAAGTAATGCAGGCTAGGGGCCTGGTCTAAAGTAATGCAGGCTAGGGGCCTGGTCTAAAGTAATGCAGGCTAGGGGCCTGGTCTAAAGTAATACAGGCTAGGGGCCTGGTCTAAAGTAATGATGCTAGGGACCTGGTCTAAAGTAATACAGGCTAGAGGCCTGGTCTAAAGTAGTGATGCTAGGGGCCTGGTCTAAAGTAATACAGGCTAGGGGCCTGGTCTAAAGTAGTGATGCTAGGGGCCTGGTCTAAAGTCATGCAGGCTAGGGGCCTGGTCTAAAGTAATACAGGCTAGGGGCCTGGTCTAATGTAATGCAGGCTAGGGGCCTGGTCTAAAGTAATGATGCTAGGGACCTGGTCTAAAGTAATACAGGCTAGGGGCCTGGTCTAAAGTAGTGATGCTAGGGGCCTGGTCTAAAGTCATGCAGGCTAGGGGCCTGGTCTAAAGTAATGATGCTAGGGACCTGGTCTAAAGTAATACAGGCTAGGGACCTGGTCTAAAGTAATGATGCTAGGGGCCTGGTCTAAAGTAGTGATGCTAGGGGCCTGGTCTAAAGTAGTGATGCTAGGGGCCTGGTCTAAAGTAATGATGCTAGGGACCTGGTCTAAAGTAATGCAGGCTAGGGACCTGGTCTAAAGTAGTGATGCTAGGGGCCTGGTCTAAAGTAGTGATGCTAGGGGCCTGGTCTAAAGTAATGATGCTAGGGACCTGGTCTAAAGTGATGCTAGGGACCTGGTCTAAAGTAATGCAGGCTAGGGACCTGGTCTAAAGTAATGATGCTAGGGACCTGGTCTAAAGTAATGCAGGCTAGGGACCTGGTCTAAAGTAGTGATGCTAGGGACCTGGTCTAAAGTAGTGATGCTAGGGACCTGGTCTAAAGTAGTGATGCTAGGGGCCTGGTCTAAAGTAGTGCAGGCTAGGGGCCTGGTCTAAAGTAGTGATGCTAGGGACCTGGTCTAAAGTAGTGATGCTAGGGACCTGGTCTAAAGTAGTGATGCTAGGGACCTGGTCTAAAGTAGTGCAGGCTAGGGACCTGGTCTAAAGTAATACAGGCTAGGGACCTGGTCTAAAGTCATACAGGCTAGGGACCTGGTCTAAAGTCATACAGGCTAGGGGCCTGGTCTAAAGTAATACAGGCTAGGGGCCTGGTCTAAAGTAGTGATGCTAGGGGCCTGGTCTAAAGTAGTGATGCTAGGGGCCTGGTCTAAAGTAATGATGCTAGGGACCTGGTCTAAAGTAATGCAGGCTAGGGACCTGGTCTAAAGTAGTGATGCTAGGGGCCTGGTCTAAAGTAGTGATGCTAGGGGCCTGGTCTAAAGTAATGATACTAGGGACCTGGTCTAAAGTAATGCAGGCTAGGGGCCTGGTCTAAAGTAATGCAGGCTAGGGACCTGGTCTAAAGTAGTGATGCTAGGGACCTGGTCTAAAGTAGTGATGCTAGGGACCTGGTCTAAAGTAGTGCAGGCTAGGGGCCTGGTCTAAAGTAGTGCAGGCTAGGGGCCTGGTCTAAAGTAGTGATGCTAGGGACCTGGTCTAAAGTAGTGATGCTAGGGACCTGGTCTAAAGTAGTGCAGGCTAGGGACCTGGTCTAAAGTAATACAGGCTAGGGACCTGGTCTAAAGTAGTGCAGGCTAGGGACCTGGTCTAAAGTAATACAGGCTAGGGACCTGGTCTAAAGTAATACAGGCTAGGGACCTGGTCTAAAGTAATACAGGCTAGGGACCTGGTCTAAAGTAATACAGGCTAGGGGCCTGGTCTAAAGTAATACAGGCTAGGGGACCTGGTCTAAAGTAGTGATGCTAGGGGCCTGGTCTAAAGTAGTGATGCTAGGGGCCTGGTCTAAAGTAGTGATGCTAGGGGCCTGGTCTAAAGTAGTGATGCTAGGGGCCTGGTCTAAAGTAGTGATGCTAGGGGCCTGGTCTAAAGTAGTGATGCTAGGGGCCTGGTCTAAAGTAGTGATGCTAGGGACCTGGTCTAAAGTAGTGATGCTAGGGACCTGGTCTAAAGTAGTGATGCTAGGGGCCTGGTCTAAAGTAGTGATGCTAGGGACCTGGTCTAAAGTAGTGATGCTAGGGGCCTGGTCTAAAGTCATGCAGCATAAAGGGAATCAGGCTGGTTCAGTCATTGACACAGACACAGGCTAAAGTCATACACCACAGGCTGGTTCCAGTAAGAGCAGCTCACTTTATTGAACCAGAGATGTTTTCCATGTAATCAGTCCTGAAACTGGAAGTCTCTCTTCTCTTCCCACACAAGACTGACAACCTGAACACATTTCTCTTTTTATACCAGGCTGAGAAGATCTCTCCCCCCCCTCACGCACTCTCTCCCCCCCTCTCTCCAACTGAGCAGATTCCAGTACGCAGGTGAATATTTACCAGAACAGGGACAAATCATTACTCTGCCACCCTGTTTATAATTGTTCAGTACAATGATTATATAACATTTATTTTGAAGTTTAATTTCAGTGGTTGCAGTTGTGTGTTAGGACATCGTGAGGACCGACTGCTTCCTGAAATACAGTTGCAGTAAAATCGTCCCTATGGATGGAGAAATGTAAAAACGTCTGTGGGCGTTTCATAGGACAGACATACTGAGTAAAGATTAACTTCATTCCTCGGCAGTGTCCTTCTTGCTGGTCTCCTGTCCCTCAAAGATGGGGTACTTGCTCTCCACCTCGGCCCAAGTCATGACACCGTTTGCCAGATCACGGATGATTCCTGGCAACTCACTAACCTGGAGAGCAAACAGAAAACAGGCAACCCGGTTCATCAACATGACCTTTCCGTGAATCACTTCTAGTACAGAGCAGTACGTTGCCGCGTATGAAGTAAAGATGTCGTACCTCGGCCCTGATCTGCCTCATGGAGTCGCGGTCCCTCAGAGTGGCGGTGTGGGGCGTCTTGTTCACCGTGTCAAAGTCGATGGTGATGCCGAACGCCACTCCGATCTCGTCTGTTCTGGCGTAGCGCCGCCCAATGGATCCTGACGAGTCGTCCACCTTGTGGGACACGCCCTGTTTGGTCATCGCTTCAGCTGCAGGGAGGGAGGAGAAAGGGTGGGGGAGGGAGGAGAAAGGGTGGGGAGGGAGGGAGGAGAAAGGGTGTGGGAGGGAGGAGAAAGGGTGTGGGAGGGAGGAGAAAGGGTGTGGGAGGGAGGAGAAAGGGTGTGGGAGGGAGGAGAAAGGGTGTGGGAGGGAGGAGAAAGGGTGGGGGGAGGGAGGAGAAAGGGGAAAGGGTATGGGTGGGGGAGGGAGGAGAAAGGGTGGGGGAGGGAGGGAGGAGAAAGGGTGGGGGAGGGAGGGAGGGAGGGAGGAGAAAGGGTGGGGGAGGGAGGGAGGGAGGAGAAAGGGTGGGAGAGGGAGGGAGGGAGGGAGGAGAAAGGGTGGGGGGAGGAAGGGAGGGAGGAGAAAGGGTGGGGAGGAAGGGAGGGAGGAGAAAGGGTGGGGGGAGGAAGGGAGGGAGGAGAAAGGGTGGGGGGAGGGAGGGAGGGAGGAGAAAGGGTGGGGGAGGGAGGGAGGGAGGAGAAAGGGTGGGGGAGGGAGGGAGGGAGGAGAAAGGGTATGGGTGGGGGGAGGGAGGAGAAAGGGGAAAGGGTATGGGTGGGGGGAGGGAGAGAAAGGGGAAAGGGTGGGGAGGGAGGGAGGAGAAAGGGTGGGGGAGGGAGGGAGGGAGGAGAAAGGGTGGGGGAGGGAGGGAGGGAGGAGAAAGGGTGGGGGAGGGAGGGAGGGAGGAGAAAGGGTGGGAGAGGGAGGGAGGGAGGAGAAAGGGTGGGAGAGGGAGGGAGGGAGGAGAAAGGGTGGGAGAGGGAGGGAGGGAGGGAGGAGAAAGGGTGGGAGAGGGAGGGAGGGAGGAGAAAGGGTGGGAGAGGGAGGGAGGGAGGGAGGAGAAAGGGTGGGGGAGGAAGGGAGGGAGGAGAAAGGGTGGGGGAGGAAGGGAGGGAGGAGAAAGGGTGGGGGAGGAAGGGAGGGAGGAGAAAGGGTGGGGGAGGGAGGGAGGGAGGAGAAAGGGTGGGGGAGGGAGGGAGGGAGGAGAAAGGGTGGGGGAGGGAGGGAGGGAGGAGAAAGGGTGGGGGAGGGAGGGAGGGAGGAGAAAGGGTGGGGGAGGGAGGGAGGGAGGAGAAAGGGTGGGGGAGGGAGGGAGGGAGGAGAAAGGGTGGGGGAGGGAGGGAGGGAGGAGAAAGGGTGGGGGAGGGAGGGAGGGAGGAGAAAGGGTGGGGGAGGGAGGACATGTTAGTTAAATAGCTTATCTTGCATCTGACACTGAACACAATATGACACTAAACACAATATGACACTAAACACAATATGACACTAAACACAATATGACACTAAACACAATATGACACTAAACACAATATGACACTAAACACAATATGACACTAAACTGTTCTACGTTTGTTCTCAATAATCATGGACTTGTTTTCAACAGAAATAGAGCATGGAAGGAGTACTTACAGAGTTCCTTAACAAAAGGCATGAATTCCTGGTTTTGGCTCAAAGGAAGGACGGAGCATTTATATGGAGCTACAGTGGTAGGGAAGCTGAAGAACTGGAGACAGAGACATTTCAAACCCATTATGACACTGTAAAACCCTTTAAGAACTACGTTCTAACAGCCCAGTCAGTGCACGTACAGTAGTTGTAACATCCGATGCCTCCCTACCGTTCTCTGTTCGTCTCCCTCTCTGACTTGGAATGTGTGCTCGAAGATGGAGTACATGATTCTACCGATCCCAAAGGAGGGTTCGATGACATTAGGGACCAGCTCCTCCACTGTAGTGAAGCAGAAACACATTCTGAATCAGTTTAACAAAGTACAGTTGTCTGCCGTCTTCCTGCATGGCTTCCATTCAGTACAAAGAGGATGTCAACAACCTCCTCTAGAAGACATCTAGGTTGTCAAATCAAATGTATTTATATAGCCTTTCGTACATCAGCTGATATCTCAAAGTGCTGTACAGAAACCCAGCCTAAAACTTCAAACAGCAAGCAATGCAGGTGTAGAAGCACGTCTCACCATGCAGGGTCTTCTGAAACCGCTTCACACTGACCATGTCCTTGGTGAGTTTAAAAGTCTTTCCCTCCGTCTCTATGGTGAACTCCCTGGGGGGGGTTACCATTAGGTTTAGCATCGTCAATGAGACTGGAATATTGCGTACCATTACGGAGGCTAAAGTATTCAATCTATTGATTCTGTCACATATGACCTATGACCTTCCCAACTCACCCGCTGCTGTTGAGCAGCATCTCCTGTTCAGTGATGAAACACTCGTCACAGACAGCTAGGTACTCCATCGCTAGTTTGGCGTCCTTCTTATAGGCTTTACCGATGGCTCCCTTATTGGGCTCAAACTGGACGATATCGACTACTTTGGGTTCTTTAAGAGGCTTCTCGGCCACTAGAGGGACCTTGGTAGCCCGGGCGTGGCACAGCAGGTCGAAACAGGAGCGGTCCGCACAGCCCACTATCTCGATCCAGCCCTGCAGGACACAGAAGGAACAGAGACAGGGTTATTATGGGGCGGCAGGGTAGCCTAGTGGTTAGAGGAGGCAGGTAGCCTAGTGGTTAGAGTGTAGAGGAGGCAGGTAGCCTAGTGGTTAGAGTGTAGAGGTGGCAGGTAGCCTAGTGGTTAGAGGAGGCAGGTAGCCTAGTGGTTAGAGTGTAGAGGTGGCAGGTAGCCTAGTGGTTAGAGGAGGCAGGTAGCCTAGTGGTTAGAGTGTAGAAGTGGCAGGTAGCCTAGTGGTTAGAGTGTAGAGGTGGCAGGTAGCCTAGTGGTTAGAGGAGGCAGGTAGCCTAGTGGTTAGAGTGAAGAGGTGGCAGGTAGCCTAGTGGTTAGAGGAGGCAGGTAGCCTAGTGGTTAGAGTGTAGAGGTGGCAGGTAGCCTAGTGGTTAGAGGAGGCAGGTAGCCTAGTGGTTAGAGTGAAGAGGTGGCAGGTAGCCTAGTGGTTAGAGGAGGCAGGTAGCCTAGTGGTTAGAGGAGGCAGGTAGCCTAGTGGTTAGAGGAGGCAGGTAGCCTAGTGGTTAGAGGAGGCAGGTAGCCTAGTGGTTAGAGGAGGCAGGTAGCCTAGTGGTTAGAGGAGGCAGGTAGCCTAGTGGTTAGAGCGTTGGACTAGTAACCGAAAGGTTGCAAGTTCAAATCCCCGAGCTGACAAGGTACAAATCTGTCGTTCTGCCCCTGAACAGGAAGTTAACCCACCATTCCTAGGCCGTCATTAAAAATAGGAATTTGTTCTTAACTGACTTGCCTGGTTAAATAAAGGTTTAAAAAAAAAAAAAAATTAAAAAATCAACACAAGATAAGAACTTCAAATTGTAGACACAGCTAGCAGTGGAGGGTGGGACCGACATAGGATGTTTTGGTCTCTGCGTCCCAGCAGTCACAGTGGGTTAAGGTTAGGGGTCAGGGGTCATGGAGGACCTACATAGGATGTTTTGGTCTGCGTCCCAGCAGTCACAGGCATAGTGGGTTAAGGTTAGGGGTTAGGGGTCATGGAGGACCTACGTAGGATGTTTTGGTCTCTGCGTCCCAGCAGTCACAGGCGTAGTGGGCCATCTCGTTGTCCATGTGCTGACGGAAGCGAAGCTTGTCTTTGGCCACACCCACTTTAGTGAGGTAGAGGTAGATTCTCCCGATGAAATATCCCAGGACGGAGTTATTGATCACCCCCTGAGAGAGACAAAGTTATCAATATGACTCTGGTATTGGTTACGTCCTTACTGAAGCTACTGCTATAGCATCCTACCTGCTCCACAGCATCCCCCAGCCTCATGATGTGAGCAGACTGGCCACTGGTCTGGGCCTTGGAGGAGTACAGGATGATCTCCAGGTCAGCCACGTTAGGGAACTTGGGGTGGAACTTCTCAGTCGGGTCCACAAAGTGCTCAATCTCAGCCATGGTGAACTCTCTGGAAGCACCAGCACAACCATTACCATCTCAACAGACCCTCTAACACCAGCACAACCATTACCATCTCAACAGACCCTCTAACACCACGACAGACCCACCACGGTAGACACTAACAACACAGACTGACTGGTAGACACTAACACCACCACAGACTGACTGGTAGACACTAACACCACCACAGACTGACTGGTAGAAACTAACACCACCACAGACTGACTGGTAGACACTAACACCACCACAGACTGACTGGTAGACACTAACACCACCACAGACTGACTGGTAGACACTAACACCACCACAGACTGACTGGTAGAAACTAACACCACCACAGACTGACTGGTAGAAACTAACACCACCACAGACTGACTGGTAGAAACTAACACCACCACAGACTGACTGGTAGACACTAACAACACAGACTGACTGGTAGACACTAACACCACCACAGACTGACTGGTAGAAACTAACAACACAGACTGACTGGTAGACACTAACACCACCACAGACTGACTGGTAGAAACTAACACCACCACAGACTGACTGGTAGAAACTAACACCACCACAGACTGACTGGTAGAAACTAACAACACAGACTGACTGGTAGACACTAACACCACCACAGACTGACTGGTAGACACTAACACCACCACAGACTGACTGGTAGACACTAACACCACCACAGACTGACTGGTAGACACTAACACCACCACAGACTGACTGGTAGACACTAACATAGCTTCATCTCCAGACTAGAACTCACCTGACACGGATGAGTCCTGAGCGAGGTGAGATCTCGTTCCTGAAGGAGTTGCCGATCTGAGCAGCCGCGAAGGGAAGCTTTCCCTGGTTGAATTCCAACAGACGCTTGAAGTTGAGGAAGATTCCCTGAGCCGTTTCAGGCCTCAAGTAGCTGCAGAACACAGTCAGACGCACTCAGTAAAACACTGGTACTGGTCCACAACTAATGAGGTAATTGGAACTCTGTTCAAAGGCAAAACTACCAATGGCAGCATTGCTAACCCCTATCCCACCCAGTACAACCAACATCTGGGTACAGAGTGAGTAATTACTTCATTACCCTGTCATGTTTCCCCCTGGTCCGATAGACGTCTGGAACATCAGGTTGAAGAGGTGAGGGGCTGAAACGTCATTTCCTGTGGTGGGGGACTTGACACTGTATTTCACAAAGAGGTCAGTCAACTCCTGTTGAGTGTAGTTGTCCATCTGGAGACCCATGAAAACAATGTCAGTCACTTGATGACATAAACAATAACTTTGAGCTCCATTTATGCAGTCGGGGATTGCTGAAGGTATAGTCTATATCTATTCTAGTACATCTGCTGCATGTCTCTAAACCACTACCAACCTGAGTGACCACTTCCTCCATCTCGGCCTTATTCTCTGCAGGACACTTCTTATCAGACATCAGCTTCTGGAGGTGAGCTGAACAGAGAAACAGGGCCACAGTCATATCTACTGGGACAGTTTGTTGTTTCACACAAAGACTAGTTGTAATAGTCGTACGTACAGGATACACATGGTATACAACATCCAACCAAATGCTTACTGCAGGTTCCTTCTCCACAATAAGAGAAAAAAATAAAATATAATCATAGGAACATAAAGTAAATGGCTCAGTAGAATAGAATAAATGTTTAAGTATAATACACGAAGGCACAATGTATAGTCCAATATTTACACATTTTGGGAAAGGGGGGACAGTGGAGAAACTGAACAGTATAATAACAGTCTGGTAGCAGCAGTTGGGACAACAGAGTACTGACAGGCCTCAGCCAACTGATGCTGAGGGACAACAGAGTACTGACAGGCCTCAGCCAACTGATGCTGAGGGACAACAGAGTACTGACAGGCCTCAGCCAACTGATGCTGAGGGACAACAGAGTACTGACAGGCCTCAGCCAACTGATGCTGAGGACAACAGAGTACTAACAGGCCTCAGCCAACTGATGCTGAGGGACAACAGAGTACTGACAGGCCTCAGCCAACTGATGCTGAGGGACAACAGAGTACTGACAGGCCTCAGCCAACTGATGCTGAGGGACAACAGAGTACTGACAGGCCTCAGCCAACTGATGCTGAGGACAACAGAGTACTGACAGGCCTCAGCCAACTGATGCTGAGGGACAACAGAGTACTGACAGGCCTCAGCCAACTGATGCTAGGGACAACAGAGTACTGACAGGCCTCAGCCAACTGATGCTGAGGGACACCAGAGTACTGACAGGCCTCAGCCAACTGATGCTGAGGGACACCAGAGTACTGACAGGCCTCAGCCAACTGATGCACAGGGACAACAGAGTACTGACAGGCCTCAACCAACTGATGCTGAGGGACAACAGAGTACTAACAGGCCTCAGCCAACTGATGCACAGGGACAACAGAGTACTGACAGGCCTCAACCAACTGATGCTGAGGGACAACAGAGTACTAACAGGCCTCAGCCAACTGATGCACAGGGACAACAGAGTACTGACAGGCCTCAGCCAACTGATGCACAGGGACAACAGAGTACTAACAGGCCTCAGCCAACTGATGCACAGGGACAACAGAGTACTGACAGGCCTCAGCCAACTGATGCTGAGGGACAACAGAGTACTGACAGGCCTCAGCCAACTGATGCACAGGGACAACAGAGTACTGACAGGCCTCAGCCAACTGATGCTGAGGGACAACAGAGTACTGACAGGCCTCAGCCAACTGATGCACAGGGACAACAGAGTACTGACAGGCCTCAGCCAACTGATGCTGAGGGACAACAGAGTACTGACAGGCCTCAGCCAACTGATGCTGAGGGACAACAGAGTACTGACAGGCCTCAGCCAACTGATGCTGAGGGACACCAGAGTACTGACAGGCCTCAGCCAACTGATGCTGAGGGACACCAGAGTACTGACAGGCCTCAGCCAACTGATGCACAGGGACAACAGAGTACTGACAGGCCTCAGCCAACTGATGCTGAGGGACAACAGAGTACTGACAGGCCTCAGCCAACTGATGCTGAGGGACAACAGAGTACTGACAGGCCTCAGCCAACTGATGCACAGGGACAACAGAGTACTGACAGGCCTCAGCCAACTGATGCACAGGGACAACAGAGTACTGACAGGCCTCAGCCAACTGATGCTGAGGGACAACAGAGTACTGACAGGCCTCAGCCAACTGATGCACAGGGACAACAGAGTACTGACAGGCCTCAGCCAACTGATGCACAGGGACAACAGAGTACTGACAGGCCTCAGCCAACTGATGCACAGGGACAACAGAGTACTGACAGGCCTCAGCCAACTGATGCTGAGGGACAACAGAGTACTAACAGGCCTCAGCCAACTGATGCTGAGGGACAACAGAGTACTGACAGGCCTCAGCCAACTGATGCTGAGGGACAACAGAGTACTAACAGGCCTCAGCCAACTGATGCTGAGGGACAACAGAGTACTGACAGGCCTCAGCCAACTGATGCTGAGGGACAACAGAGTACTGACAGGCCTCAGCCAACTGATGCTGAGGGACAACAGAGTACTGACAGGCCTCAGCCAACTGATGCTGAGGGACACCAGAGTACTGACAGGCCTCAGCCAACTGATGCTGAGGGACACCAGAGTACTGACAGGCCTCAGCCAACTGATGCTGAGGGACAACAGAGTACTGACAGGCCTCAGCCAACTGATGCACAGGGACAACAGAGTACTGACAGGCCTCAACCAACTGATGCTGAGGGACAACAGAGTACTAACAGGCCTCAGCCAACTGATGCTGAGGGACAACAGAGTACTGACAGGCCTCAGCCAACTGATGCTGAGGGACAACAGAGTACTAACAGGCCTCAGCCAACTGATGCTGAGGGACAACAGAGTACTGACAGGCCTCAGCCAACTGATGCTGAGGGACAACAGAGTACTGACAGGCCTCAGCCAACTGATGCACAGGGACAACAGAGTACTGACAGGCCTCAGCCAACTGATGCTGAGGGACAACAGAGTACTGACAGGCCTCAGCCAACTGATGCTGAGGGACAACAGAGTACTGACAGGCCTCAGCCAACTGATGCTGAGGGACAACAGAGTACTGACAGGCCTCAGCCAACTGATGCTGAGGGACAACAGAGTACTGACAGGCCTCAGCCAACTGATGCTGAGGGACAACAGAGTACTGACAGGCCTCAGCCAACTGATGCTGAGGGACAACAGAGTACTGACAGGCCTCAGCCAACTGATGCACAGGGACAACAGAGTACTGACAGGCCTCAGCCAACTGATGCTGAGGGACAACAGAGTACTGACAGGCCTCAGCCAACTGATGCTGAGGGACAACAGAGTACTGACAGGCCTCAGCCAACTGATGCTGAGGGACAACAGAGTACTGACAGGCCTCAGCCAACTGATGCTGAGGGACAACAGAGTACTGACAGGCCTCAGCCAACTGATGCAGAGGGACAACAGAGTACTGACAGGCCTCAGCCAACTGATGCACAGGGACAACAGAGTACTGACAGGCCTCAGCCAACTGATGCTGAGGGACAACAGAGTACTGACAGGCCTCAGCCAACTGATGCACAGGGACAACAGAGTACTGAAGAAAGGTTTGACTTCTGGAATGTCAGGGCTCAATTCTATTATATTGATGTCGAGGTTGGGAAATACCAGTGAATAAGGCATTTCTCTTTTTCAAACCACTTCAAGAGTATAGACTAACCTTTGAGGAGGTGGTCTGCCCTGAAACACTCTCCGTTCTTCACGTCTTTCACCATGTAGTCCGCAAACTTGTCCACGTGTCCAGACGTCCTGTAGACATAATAGCACATTATACCCAAATATTCAGATTGGAACAGAGCAGTCAGCTGTACTAAATCTCTAAGTACCACCAGGCACCCCGTCTGACTGTAGGAACCCCCTGTCTGTCTGAACCCCCCGTCTGTCTGTCTGAACCCCCCGTCTGTCTGTCTGAACCCCCCGTATGTCTGTCTGAACCACCTGTCTGTCTGAACCACCTGTCTGTCTGTCTGAACCCCCTCTGTCTGTCTGTCTGTCTAACCCCCCTGTCTGTCTGTCTGAACCCCCCTGTCTGTCTGTCTGAACCCCCTGTCTGTCTGTCTGAACCCCCTGTCTGTCTGTCTGAACCCCCTGTCTGTCTGTCTGAACCCCCTGTCTGTCTGTCTGAACCCCCTGTCTGTCTGTCTCTAGGAACCCCCTCTCTGTCTGTCTGTCTCTAGGAACCCCCTGTCTGTCTGTCTCTAGGAACCCCCTGTCTGTCTGTCTGTAGGAACCCCCTGTCTGTCTGTCTGTCTGTCTGTCGGAACCCCCTGTCTGTCTGTCTGTCTCTAGGAACCCCCTGTCTGTCTGTCTGTCTGTCTCTAGGAACCCCCTGTCTGTCTGTCTGTCTGTCTGTCTGTCTGTCTCTAGGAACCCCCTGTCTGTCTGTCTGTCTCTAGGAACCCCTGTCTGTCTGTCTGTCTCTAGGAACCCCTGTCTGTCTGTCTGTCTGTCCCCCTGTCTGTCTGTCTGTCTGTCTCTAGGAACCCCCTGTCTGTCTGTCTGTCTCTAGGAACCCCCTGTCTGTCTGTCTGTCTCTAGGAACCCCCTGTCTGTCTGTCTCTAGGAACCCCCTGTCTGTCTGTCTCTAGGAACCTCCTGTCTGTCTGTCTGTCTGTCTCTAGGAACCCCCTGCCTGTCTGTCTGTCTCTAGGAACCCCCTGCCTGTCTGTCTGTCTCTAGGAACCCCCTGCCTGTCTGTCTGTCTCTAGGAACCCCCTGCCTGTCTGTCTGTCTGTCTGTCTGTCTGTCTGTCTGTCTGTCTCTAGGAACCCCCTGTCTGTCTGTCTGTCTCTCGGAACCCCCTGTCTGTCTGTCTGTCTCTAGGAACCCCCTGTCTGTCTCTAGGAACCCCCTGTCTGTCTCTAGGAACCCCCTGTCTGTCTCTAGGAACCCCCTGTCTGTCTCTAGGAACCCCCTGTCTGTCTCTAGGAACCCCGTCTGCCTGTCTCTAGGAACCCCGTCTGCCTGTCTCTAGGAACCCCGTCTGCCTGTCTCTCGGAACCCCGTCTGCCTGTCTCTCGGAACCCCGTCTGTCTGTCTCTAGGAACCCCCTGTCTGTCTCTAGGAACCCCCTGTCTGTCTGTCTCTAGGAACCACTATATCAGAACTACAACTCTGCATGTCCATAGTGCAATAACAGAAGTCTGATGGACATTGGCTCCTACAGTCCAGTCCCTCCCTTTGTATTCACACTCTGATAACCACTATGGCAGTAAAGTTAGGCTAATTGCAGTGCAGCATCAGGACCCACTTGAGAACAGGCTCGGGGGTGAGCATGGTGCAGTCGATCTCCAGGATCTGCTCCTCCTGGATGAAGTGCTGCCTCCAGGCCTGCAAGATGTTGTTCTTCAGGGCACAGCCCACAGGGCCAAAGTCATACAGACCACTCACACCTGTAGAGGGAACATTACAGACCACTCACACCTGTAGAGGGAACATTACAGACCACTCACACCTGTAGAGGGAACATTACAGACCACTCACACCTGTAGAGGGAACATTACAGACCACTCACACCTGTAGAGAGAACATTACAGACCACTCACACCTGTAGAGAGAACATTACAGACCACTCACACCTGTAGAGGGAACATTACAGACCACTCACACCTGTAGAGGGAACATTACAGACCACTCACACCTGTAGAGAGAACATTACAGACCACTCACACCTGTAGAGGGAACATTACAGACCACTCACACCTGTAGAGGGAACATTACAGACCACTCACACCTGTAGAGGAACATTACAGACCACTCACACCTGTAGAGGGAACATTACAGACCACTCACACCTGTAGAGAGAACATTACAGACCACTCACACCTGTAGAGGGAACATTACAGACCACTCACACCTGTAGAGGGAACATTACAGACCACTCACACCTGTAGAGGGAACATTACAGACCACTCACACCTGTAGAGGGAACATTACAGACCACTCACACCTGTAGAGGGAACATTACAGATCACTTACACAAATAACATCCGATTGTTATATCGTGTGTGCCTCCGTGTGTAACTAGGTGTGTAACTAGGTGTTACATAGATCTCACCTCCATAGATAGCGAAGGCCTGGCCTCCCTGTGTAACTAGGTGTGTAACTAGGTGTTACATAGATCTCACCTCCATAGATAGCGAAGGCCTGGCCTCCCTGTGTAACTAGGTGTTACATAGATCTCACCTCCATAGATAGCGAAGGCCTGGCCTCCCTGTGTAACTAGGTGTTACATAGATCTCACCTCCATAGATAGCGAAGGCCTGGTCATAGAAGAATCTCCTCTTCAACGTATCCTCCATCTTGGTTCTGTCAACAATGTCATCTTTGGGCTGCAGAGACAGTTCCTGGAATACAAACAGTAGTGTGGTGATTAACAGTTTGAGAAGACACAAAACACTACCGATCTAAGGTAGTGCATACCTACCAAAGCTGATTTCAGCTTTTAAAAGACGGCCGATTGTATAGTTACTGGAAAGATGAAAGTATTTGGTGCGATTCTGGCATACTGTGGTGTAGTAGGCTATACTGTAGGAGATACTTTTAGGAGGATATGCTTTAACAGAGCTCACCTTAGTTTCCAGAGTTCTCTTCCTAGCTTTCAGTTCAGCCACAGCTTTAAGGACGTCAACATCAGGGGCACCATCCTGTTTCATCTGGCGCACCAGCTCACCCTGTAACATGACAATTACACTGAGAGCTGACAGAATACTTCCCACACTTGACTGAAAGTCTGGAGACCTTCATGGATAAATTGTAAATGAGGATTTGTTCTTAACCTCTTGAAGCTAGGGGGCACTATTTTTATGTTTGGAAAAATAACGTTCCCAAAGTAAACAGACTATTTCTCAGGACCAGATGCTAGAATATGTTTATAATTGACAGATTAGGATTTTTTAAAAACTCTTAAAGTTTCCAAAACTGTCAAAATATTGTCTGTGAGGTATAACAGAACTGATATTGCAGGTGAAAACCTGAGGAAAATCCAATCAGGAAGTGCCTCTTATTTTGAAACCCTTCTGTTCCTATGCAAGCCTATCCTCCATTTAAAGGGATATCAACCAGATTCCTTTTTCTCTGGCTTCCCGAAGGTGTCAACAGTCTTTATACATAGTTTCAGGCTTTTATTTTGAAAAATTAGCGTGAAAGATCACATTGCGTAAGTGGATAGGTGGGGCTCTGAGTGAGTTTTTGCGCTACAAAGTAAAGCCGCCATTGTTCCTCAATATATTATCGAATATATATTTTAAAAACTACCTGAGGAATGATTATAAAAAACGTTTGACATGTTTCTGTGGACATTATGAAGACTATTTGGAATTTCCGTCTGCGTTGTCGTGACCTCTCTTTCCTGTGGATTTCTGAACGCGACAAACAAACGTCGGTATTTTGGGTATAAAAATAATCTTTATGGAACAAAAGGAACATTTGTTGTGTAACTGGGAGTCTCGTGAGTGAAAACATCTGAAGATAAAAGGTAAACGATTAACTTGATTGTTTTTCTGATTTGTGACCAAGCTACCTGATGCTAAGTGTACTTAATGTTTTGTCGTGCGATCGATAAGCAATCCAAGCGTTTGTGTAAGTTTTCGCTGTAAAGCATAATTTCAAAATCTGAGACGACAGGTGGATTAACAAAAGGCTAAGCTGTGTTTTGCAAGAATTTAAAACCATTTTTGTAAGAATATAGTATATGGGATTGATTAAGAAATGTAGCTTAATTTGACTAATATTATGGTGTTTCTATTCCAAGATCTACAAAACCCTCAGGGTTTCCGGTAGGAAAATATGGTGCTGTACAAATTGACCTTTATTTTACTAGACAAGTCAGTTAAGAATTTTTTTTTTTAAATGAACCTCTCGCTCTCTACAAAACGGGGGGAAAAAAATGTATATACAGTACCAGAGTCAAAAGTTTGGACAACTAGTCATTGAATAATTTATCTTTATTGTTACTATATTATACATTGTAGAATAATAGTGAAGACATCAAAACTATGAAACACACATGGAATCATGTAGTAACCAAAAGCGTCAAATAAAAAATATTTCATATTTGAGATTCTTCAAAGTAGCCAACCTTTGCCATGACAGCTTTGCACACTCTTGGCTTTCTGTCATCCAGCTTCACCTGGAATGCTTTTCCAACATTTTTGAAGGCGTTCCCACATATGCTGAGCTCTTGTTGGCTACTTTTCCTTCACTCTGCGGTCCAACTCATCCCAAACCATCTCAATTGGGTTGAGGTTGGGCGATTGTGGAGGCCAGGTAATCTGATGCAGCACTCAATCATTGTCCTTGGTCAAATAGTCCTTACACAGCCTGGAGGTGTGTTTTGGGTCATTGTTCAGTTGAAAAACAAATGATAGTGGGACTAAGCCCAAACCAGATGGGATGGTGTATCGCTGCAGAATGCTGTGGTACCCATGCTGGTTAAGTGTGCCTTGAATTCTAAATAAATCAGACAGTGTCACTATCAAAGCACACCATAACACCACCTCCTCCATGCTTCACAATGGGAACCACACATGCAGAGATCATTAGTTCACCTACTCTGCATCTCAAAGATGTTTTATTTTATTTATTTATTTCAACTTTATTTAACCAGGTAGGAAAGTTGAGAACAAGTTCTCATTTACAATTGCGACCTGGCCAAGTTAAAGCAAAGCAGTTCGACAGATACAACGACACACAGTTACACATGGAGTAAAACAAACATACAGTCAATAATACAGTATAAACAAGTCTATATATGATGTGAGGAAATGAGGTGAGATAAGGGAGGTAAAGGCAAAAAAGGCCATGGTGGCAAAGTAAATACAATATGGCAAGTAAAACACGAATGGTAGTTTTGCAATGGAAGAACGTGCAAAGTAGAAATAAAAATAATGGGGTGCAAAGGAGCAAAATAAATAAATACATTTAATACAGTTGGGAAAGAGGTAGTTGTTTGGGCTAAATTATAGGTGGGCTATGTACAGGTGCAGTAATCTGTGAGCTGCTCTGACAGCTGGTGCTTAAAGCTAGTGAAAAGATACGGCAGTTGGAACCAAACATCTCCAATGTGGACTCATCAGACCAAGGAACAGATTTCCACCAGTCTAATGTCCACTGTTTCTTGGCCCAAGCAAGTCTCCTCTTCTTATTGGTGTCCTTTTAGTTGTTTCTTTGCAGCAATTCGACCATGAAGGTCTGATTCACGCAGTCTCCTCTGAACAGTTAATGTTGAGATGTGTCTGTTACTTGAACTCTGTGAAGCATTAATTTGGGCTGCAATCTGAGGCTGGTAACTCTAATGAACTTATCCTCTGCAGCAGAGGTAACTCTGGGTCTTCCTTTCCTGTGGTGGTCCTCATGAGAGCCAGTTTGATCATAACACTTGATGGTTTTTGCAACTGCACTTGAACAAATGTTAAAAATTATTGAAATGTTCCGTATTGACTGACCTTCATGTCTTAAAGCCGTTCTTGCCATAATATGGACTTGGTCTTTTACGAAATAGGGCTGGGCGGTATACCGTATTTTATGATATACCGGTATTGATGCAAGGACCAGTTTGAGTTTTTACTTTACCTTCTAAAATGGTATTTGAATGTTTGGTTTGTTCAATGTGATACGCTATGTGCAACGTACATTTTTATAGTTTACTTTGCCACTTGAGTCATCTCTCTCTGCTCTTTCTCTCCGTGCCATGTTCCACACAGACCACGCCCCCTGTCACTCAAGGAACACATTTGGTGTTCATCAACTACGAGACACTTGCGTTCAGTCTGGTCAATGCAGCACATGCAACAACGCTGATGACAACGATGCCGTTTTCACTTTGTTTCTTAATATAAATCCACTAGCGTTCTATAATGACTCTTAGTTTGTGTTTCTTACATCTGCAAACAGCTAGTTTGTATTTTCTTAGCAAGTTGCCCTAAATCTTGTGAGACATATTGAGAATTTTCTAGACCATGCATGTTAATTATTAATTGCAGAAGAGCTAGTACTCTAAATGTGCTCTGGGTCATTAGACACCATTAGACATGCACTTGTCTGGTGTGTGGACACGACTGGTTATTCCTGCAACAGTGTTATGGCCTAATATGTACTGTTGCTATGGTTACACCTCTTGGGACTTTTCCAGAACATGGGTGTTCCTTTCAGAGGAGCTAGAATGTCTGGTATAGAGTATATACATATGACTAGAGGTCGGCCGATTAATCGGAATGGGCGATTAATTAGGACCGATTTCAAGTTTTCATAACAATCAGAAATCAGTGTTTTTGGACGCCGATTTTGCCCCCCCCTCCATCTTTTTTATACCTTTATTTAACCAGGCAAGTCAGTTAAGAACAAATTCTTATTTTCTATGACGGCCTATGAACAGTGGGTTAACTGCCTGTTCAGGGGCAGAACAGATTTTGTATCTTGTCAGCTCTGGGATTCAATCTTGCAACCCTACGGTTAACTAGTACAACGCTCTAAACACCTGCCTCTCATTGCACTCCACGAGGTCACGCGAGAAGCCACGGTAAGTTGCTAGCTAGCATTAAACTTATCTTATAAAAAACAATCATAATCACTAGTTAACTACACATGGTTGATATTACTAGTTTATCTAGTGTGTCCTGCGTTGCATATAAATCGATGCAACACTGGGGGATGATTTAACAAAAGCGTATTTGCGAAAAAAGCACAATCGTTGCACGACTGTACCTAACCATAAACACCAATGCCTTAAAATCAATACACAGAAGTATACATTTTTAAACCTGGATATTTAGCTAAAATAAATCCAGGTTAGGAGGCAATATTAACCAGGTGAAATTGTGTCACTTCTCTTGCATTCATTGCACGCAGAGTCAGGGTATATGCAACAGTTTGGGCAGCCTGGCTCATTGCAAACTAATTTGCCAGAATTTTACGTAATTATGACATAACATTGAAGGTTGCGCAATGTAACAAGAATATTTAGACTTATGACTGCCACCCGTTAGATAAAATACAGAACGGTATTATTTCACTGAAATAAACGTTTTGTTTTCAAAATTATACACTGCTCAAAAAAATTAAGGGAACACTAAAATAATGCATCCTAGATCTGAATGAATGAAATATTCATATTAAATACTGGTTTTCTTTACATAGTTGAATGTGCTGACAACAAAAATCACGCAATAATTATCAATGGAAATCAAATTTATCAACCCATGGAGGTCTGGATTTGGAGTCACACTCAAAATTAAAGTGGAAAACCACACTACAGGCTGATCCAACTTTGATGTAATGTCCTTAAAACAACTCAAAATGAGGCTCAGTAGTGTGTGTGGCCTCCACGTGCCTGTATCAAATCAAATTTATTTATATAGCCCTTCGTACATCAGCTGATATCTCAAAGTGCTGTACAGAAACCCAGCCTAAAACCCCAAACAGCAAGCAATGCAGGTGTAGAAGCATGACCTCCCTACAACGCCTGGGCATGCTCCTGATGAGGTGGCGGATGGTCTCCTGAGGGATCTCCACCCAGGCCTGGACTAAAGCATCCGCCAACTCCTGGACAGTCTGTGGTGCAACGTGGCGTTGGTGGATGGAGCGAGACATGATGTCCCAGATGTGCTCAATTGGATTCAGGTTTGGGGAACGGGCGGGCCAGTCCATAGCATCAGTGCCTTCCCCTTGCAGGAACTGCTGACACACTCCAGCCACATGAGGTCTAGCATTGTCTTGCATTAGGAGGAACCCAGGGCTAACCGCACCAGCATATGGTCTCACAAGGGGTCTGAGGATCTCATATCGGTACCTAATGGCAGTCAGGCTACCTCTGGCGAGCACATGGAGGTCTGTGTGGCCCCCCAAAGAAATGCCACCCCACACCATGACTGACCCACCGCCAAACCGGTCATGCTGGAGGATGTTGCAGGCAGCAGAATGTTCTCCACGGCGTCTCCAGACTCTGTCTAATGTGCTCAGTGTGAACCTGCTTTCCTCTGTGAAGAGCACAGGGCGCCAGTGGCGAATTTGCCAACCTTGGTGCTCTCTGGCAAATGCCAAACATCCTGCACGGTGTTGGGATGTAAGCACAACCCCCACCTGTGGACGTCGGGCCCTCATACCACCCTCATGGAGTCTGTTTCTGACCGTTTGAGCAGACATATGCACATTTGTGGCCTGCTGGAGGTAATTTTGCAGGGCTCTGGCAGTGCTCCTCCTTGCACAAAGGCGGAGGTAGCGGTCCTGCTGCTGTGTTGTTGCCCTCCTACGGCCTTCTCCACATCTCCTGATGTACTGGCCTGTCTCCTGGTAGCGCCTCCATGCTCTGGACTCTACGCTGACAGACACAGCAAACCTTCTTGCCACAGCTCGCATTGATGTGCCATCCTGGATGAGCTGCACTACCTGAGCCACTTGTGTGGGTTGTAGACTCCGTCTCATGCTACCACTTGAATGCTGGCGATGCTTTCACTCTAAAGTGACCAAAACATCAGCCAGGAAGCATAGCAACTGAGAAGTGGTCTGTGGTCCCCACCTGCAGAACCACTCCTTTATTAGGGGTGTCTTGCTAATTGCCTATAATTTTCACCCGTTGTCTATTCCATTTGCACAACAGCATGTGAAATGTATTGTCAATCAGTGTTGCTTCCTAAGTGGACAGTCTTATTTCACAGAAGTGTGATTGACTTGGAGTTACATTGTGTTGTTTAAGTGTTCCCTTTATTTTTTTGAGCAGTGTAGTTTCCGGATTCGACCATATTAATGACCAAAGGTTCGTATTTGTGTGTTATAATTAAGTCTATGATTTGATATTTGATAGAGCAGTCTGACTGAGCGGTGGTAGGCAGCAGCAAGCTCCTAAGCATTCATTCAAACAGCACTTTTGTGCGTTTTGCCAGCAGCTCTTTGCAAAACATAAACAGCACTGTTTATGACTTCAAGCCTATCAGCCTAATGGCTGGTGTATTCGATGTGAAATGGCTAGCTAGTTAGCGGGGTGCGCGCTGATTGCGTTTCAAACGTCACTCGCTCTGAGACTTGGAGTAGTTACTCCCCTTGCTCTGCTTCTGTGGAGCGATGGGTAACGCTGCTTCGAATGTGGCTGTTGTCGATGCTTTCCTGGTTCGAGCCCAGGTACCGGCAAGGAGAGGGACGGAAGCTAGCTTTCTTACATGGCACATATTGCACTTTTACTTTCTTCTCTAACACTTTGTTTTTGCATTATTTAAACCAAATTGAACATGTTTCATTATTTATTTGAGGCTAAATGGATTTGTATTGATGTATTATATTTAGTTAAAATAAGTGTTCATTTAATATTGTTGTAATTGTCATTATTACAAATAAATTAAATAAAAAATAAAATCTGCCGATTAATCGGTATCGGCTTTTTTGGTCCTCCAATAATCGGTATCGGCGTTGACAAATCATAATCGGTCGACATCTACACATGATATATACATAAACATAAAAACACAAATGCTTTGTTTGTAAATCATGTCTTGAGTGTTGGAGTGTGCCCCTGGCTATCCATAAATAAAAAGAAAAGACAATTTGTACCATCTGGTTTGCTTAATATAAGGAATATGAAATTATTTGATACTTAAGTACATTTGATCAATTACATTTACTTTTGATTAGTAAGTATATTTAAATCCAAACACTGAGACTTTTACTCAAGTAGTATTTTACTGGGTGACTTTCACTTTTCTATTAATGGTATCTTTACTTTTACTCAAGTATGACAATTGGGTACTTTTTCCACCACTGCAATTGAGTGCAGGAAATACAGAAATGATAAAAGTGCTGAAATTTGTTTTGGTTGAAGTTGAATTAAACAGCATAAAATAATAAGAATGGAGAAACATTCTAAGTGATTTCAATGAGTCTGTGTGTTGCCACCCGAGGATCACTCACTCCCCCTGGATAAGAGCGTCTGCTAAATGACTTAAATGTAATGTTAAATGTCCTAAAGCAAATGTATAACTTTTATTATTCAAAAACTAAAAATACGTCAAACCGTCCATTTTTGTTTTTTAAATACCGTGGTATAATATTTTGGCCATATCGCCCAGCCCTACCATCTTCTTTATGCCACCAATACCTGGTCACAAAACAACTGACTGGCTCAAAACGCATTAAGGAAGAAATTCCACAAATGAACTTTTAACAAGGCACCTGTTCATTGAAATGCATTCCAGTTGACTACCTCATGAAGCTGGTTGAGAGAATGCAAAGAGTGTGCAAAGCTGTCATCAAGGCAAATGGTGGATACTTTGAAAAATATATTTTGATTTGTTTAACACTTTTTTGTTGAATACATGCTTCCATATTTGTTATTTCATAGTGTTGATGTCTTCATTATTGGTCTACCATGTAGAAAATAGTAAAAATAAAGAAAAACCATTGAATGGGTAGGTGTCCAAACTTTTGACTAGTAATGTATACACACAAACATTTTCAGGATGGTAAATCATTTTCAGTGTAAATTTAAAACAACTAAAACCAGATATAAAAAGTCTGTAGAAAAAGAACTAAATATAAAAGAGCTAAATCTTTTTTTTTTATTAAAAAAGAGAATCTTTTACAACTGTTGCCAGAATCGTGCTGATAGTGTATAAGAGGTCACAAAAAGTTTTGTAGCGATTCCGATGTGGTTGATGTAAAGAATATTTGTTGGTTTGTGGTGTCTAATGAGGAGCAACCAGACGCTGCACTTGACACGTTTATGAAACTGCTTATTCCAGTTACTAATAATCATACACCCACCATTAAGAAAATGACTGTAAACTTAAATCCCTGAGGATTGTTGACAAATTGAACAATTGGTTGAGAAGGATGAGGCAAAAGAGGTGGCAAATAGGTCTGGCTGTACAACCTATTGGCAAATGTACTGCACATGGAGAAATCATGTGACAAAATCCAGGTAGAATCAGGAATTCCCCAGGGCAGCTGTCTAGGCCCCTTACTTTTTTCAATCTTTACTAACGAGTAAAGCCAGGGTTTTGCCTGCCATATGAGTTCTGATATACTCACAGACATCATTCAAACAGTTTTAGAAACTTCAGAGTGTTTTCTATCCAATAATAATATGCATATATTAGCAACTGAGACTGAGGAGCAGGCCGTTTACTCTGGGCACCTTATTCATCCAAGCTACTCAATACTGCCCCCCAGCCATAAGAAGTTAAGTCTTGCAGTCATTTCAGTCGCTGTAGTAGCTGATGTGTTGAGTCGACACAGACACATCAGCTACTACAAGACTTAACAAAGAGCTGCAGTTAGTTTCAGAATGGGTGGCACGGAATAAGTTAGTCCTCAAAATTTCTAAAGCTAAATGCATTGTTTTAGGGGCAAATCATTCACTAAACATTGTAATCAATAATGTGGTAAGTGAGCAAGAACTACTTGGAGTAACCTCTTCACAGTCCCCAAGTCCAGAACAGACTATGTAGAGCCATGACTACATGGAACTGTATTCCACATCAGGTAACTGATGCAACCAGTAGAATCAGATTATTATTATTTTTTTACATAAAAATACATTATGAAACAGCAGGGACTATGGCAGCAACACAACATAAGTGCAGACACATGCATACAAACACACAATAACATACACACAAGTACACATGGATTTTGTGTTGTCGATATGTAGTAGTAGAGTAGGGGCCGGAGGGCACACAGGGTGTTGTGAATGTATTGTAATGTTTTTAAAAACGTATAAAACTGCCTTCATTTTGAGGGACCCAAGGAAGAGTAGCTGCTGCCTTGGCATAAAAACACTCACAATCACCAATAAAAACTAGACAGTCATCATTTTTTATTTCCGAAAATGTCATGGGGACCCCATTGATTTTGTTATGTTTAAATCACTCAGAGTAAGAACTCTGCATCAGCCAAGGCAAAATGTCGAATTACAGGAAATAGCTTTGAAACGGCACATTTTCTCTCGGTTCCATGACAACATGTGCATAATTGCAGGAAATTTGCATTAAAACAGCACAATTGTATATTTGTGGCCAAGAGGAGGGCCTTCAAAAGCTTTGGTCGGAGACCTCACAATTGGCAAGCCACTACCTCGCCCATCTCAAAGCTAACTTTGACAGCCGCAACAAAAAATAAAATACTAGGGGAAACACTGCCACCCAAATATCACTGTGAATCAGCTCTGGGCTGAAACGTGGCATGGGGGGAAATAAATAAGTCGCAGGCATGGATGTTAATACAATTATTTAGGAAATCATATCCAAGCTAGCTGGTATAACGGTCAACAGAATATAGCTGTATTAAATCAGTTATTTACTGCTTCCATAAATCTGCTCTACAGATCTCCAACTAATAGGCAAAAATCTATATAATTCCGTTAGCATGCTGGCTACCGGTTAGTTAGCTAGCTACATGGCTATGCTACATTCAAAGACCTCTGCTAACGTTGTATGTAAATGTTAGCGAGCAAAATAACCAGCTACAGCAGCTTTGTTTGAGCTGTCATTTCTGGGCGATTACTAATGAATGCATGGATGATGTGGGGATCTTTGGAGTGAATAAAATAAGGGTTTAGCTTCATTCCCGTGGCTTTAAAATGTCAATTTACCTGTTCTTTCACTGCCAGCCTCAGTGGGGCGAGGATTTCTTCAATATTGCCACTCATTTTGTGTCCTTCGGAAAGCTCCAGCCAAAGACTTTTCTTTTTCTTACACAAGCAGACCGAGAGAGAAAACGAGCTGTTTTGGGTCGGACAGCGCAGCAGCGACTGTAGAAACCGGCAGACCCTCGGCACCGAGCGAAGAGTGCGAATCTCAATGCTGGTCCTCAGCAGTGCTGATGTTGCGCTACGAAGCATGGACCGCGGGCGGAGCGACAATGTGGATGGAACAGAATGATGAAATCTCACAAAACAGGTAAATTAATGCTTCAGTTATCAAGTGGCAGTTTCAACATGTTATTCCCTAGAAAATTGATAAATACACTTGGTGCAGATTCGACAAAAGTATTCCAGCTTTCACCAGCATATGGCGCTGTTGCTCTGAGGAAGAGCATAATGGTTAATTCAATCTTTCATAAAATCATGCATGGCCCGGTTGCATAAACATCTTAAGTGTTTCCCTTAAAGGTTTACATTATTGTCTCTTACCTAAATGAATTGTTTAATGGCGTTGCATAGAGCCCGTCAAATATTTCCTTAGGTAGGGGATACTTAAGGGGCTTTAAGGTAGTTTTTTTATTTTTATTTTACCTTTATTTAACCAGGTAGGCTAGTTGAGAACAAGTTCTCATTTGCAACTGCGGCTTGGCCAAGATAAAGCATAGCAGTGTGAACAGACAACACAGAGTTACACATGGAGTAAACAATTAACAAGTCAATAACACAGTAGAAAAAAGAAAGAAAAGGCATGTATGGCAGAATGAGTATCTGGTTACCATGGTGAAGGTCTGATTAACTGACTAAGGGTGCGTTAGTAAATTCACTCTATTTACTCATCCAATACAAATGCAATCAGTCGATATAATCGAGAACTATCATCAGAAATCAAGCGATATGAATCAGACAGTGGGGCGCCGCCTGGCCCACTACTTGGCCAGAAGGTTTAAATCAACATTTCATGTCTTGTTGTAGATGTACTGTATTGACAATAACGCAAGATCACATTTCCAGCATGGCCACCAAACCAGACCTCCTAACACCTAACAGATTAGCATAATTGGTTCAGATGATTTATTTGCCTCTCCCAAATCACCATTGCAGGGTTGACCAGCTCTGTTCCTGGAGAGCTACCATCCTGTAGGTTTTCGCTTCAAACCCAGTAGTGACTAAGATGATTCAATTTATCAACCAGTTAGTTAGGTGCACTACATAAGGGTTGGAACAAAAACCTACACTGCCATTAAAACCCAGAATCTTATACTGGATTTCTCCAGACTTCCAAGACATGGAAGGATGGCCACGGGAGGCTTGCGCTGAACACATTGGAAGGATGGCAACTTGAGGCTAGCGCTGAACACATTGGAAGGATGGCAACTTGAGGCTAGCGCTGAACACATTGGAAGGATGGCAACTTGAGGCTAGTGTTGAACATATTGGAAGGATGGCCACGTGAGGCTAGTGTTGAACATATTGGAAGGATGGCCACGTGAGGCTAGTGTTGAACATATTGGAAGGATGGCCACGCGAGGCTAGTGTTGAACATATTGGAAGGATGGCCACGCAAGGCTAGTGTTGAACATATTGGAAGGATGGCCACGCGAGGCTAGTGTTGAACATATTGGAAGGATGGCCACGTGAGGCTAGTGTTGAACATATTGGAAGGATGGCAACTTGAGGTTAGTGTTGAACATATTGGGAGGATGGCCACGTGAGGCTAGTGTTGAACATATTGGAAGGATGGCCACGCAAGGCTAGTGTTGAACATATTGGAAGGATGGCCACGCAAGGCTAGTGTTGAACATATTGGAAGGATGGCAACTTGAGGCTAGTGTTGAACATATTGGAAGGATGGCCACGCAAGGCTAGTGTTGAACATATTGGAAGGATGGCCACGTGAGGCTAGTGTTGAACATATTGGAAGGATGGCCACGCAAGGCTAGTGTTGAACATATTGGAAGGATGGCCACGCAAGGCTAGTGTTGAACATATTGGAAGGATGGCAACTTGAGGCTAGTGTTGAACATATTGGAAGGATGGCCACGTGAGGCTAGTGTTAAACATATTGGAAGGATGGCCACGTGAGGCTAGTGTTGAACATATTGGAAGGATGGCCACGGGAGACTAGTGTTGAACATATTGGAAGGATGGCCACGGGAGACTAGTGTTGAACATATTGGAAGGATGGCCATGCAAGGCTAGTGCTGAACACATTGGAAGGATGGCCACGGGAGGCTAGTGTTGAACACATTGGAAGGATGGCCATGCAAGGCTAGTGCTGAACACATTGGAAGGATGGCCACGGGAGGCTAGTGTTGAACATATTGGAAGGATGGCCACGTGAGGCTAGTGCTGAACATATTGGAAGGATGGCCACGTGAGGCTAGTGCTGAACACATTGGAAGGATGGCCACGGGAGGCTAGTGTTGAACATTTTGGAAGGATGGCCACGGGAGGCTAGTGTTGAACATTTTGGAAGGATGGCCACGGGAGGCTAGTGTTGAACATTTTGGAAGGATGGCCACGGGAGGCTAGTGTTGAACATTTTGGAAGGATGGCTACGCGAGGCTAGTGTTGAACATATTGGAAGGATGGCCACGCGAGGCTAGTGTTAAACATATTGGAAGGATGGCCACGCGAGGCTAGCGCTGAACACATTGGAAGGATGGCCACGCGAGGCTAGCGCTGAACACATTGGAAGGATGGCAACTTGAGGCTAGCGCTGAACACATTGGAAGGATGGCAACTTGAGGCTAGCGCTGAACACATTGGAAGGATGGCAACTTGAGGCTAGCGCTGAACACATTGGAAGGATGGCCACGCGAGGCTAGCGTTGAACATATTGGAAGGATGGCCACGCGAGGCTAGTGTTGAACATATTGGAAGGATGGCCACGCAAGGCTAGTGTTGAACATATTGGAAGGATGGCAACTTGAGGCTAGTGTTGAACATATTGGAAGGATGGCCACGTGAGGCTAGTGTTAAACATATTGGAAGGATGGCCACGTGAGGCTAGTGTTGAACATATTGGAAGGATGGCCACGGGAGGCTAGTGTTAAACATATAGGAAGGATGGCCACGGGAGGCTAGCGCTGAACATATCGGAAGGATGGCCACGTGAGGCTAGTGTTAAACATATTGGAAGGATGGCAACTTGAGGCTAGTGTTGAACATATTGGAAGGATGGCCACGCGAGGCTAGTGTTCAACATATAGGAAGGATGGCCACGTGAGGTTAGTGTTGAACATATTGGAAGGATGGCCACGTGAGGCTAGTGCTGAACACATTGGAAGGATGGCCACGCGAGGATAGTGTTGAACATATTGGAAGGATGGCCACGGGAGGCTAGTGTTGAACATATAGGAAGGATGGCCACGTGAGGCTAGTGTTGAACATTTTGGAAGGATGGCCACGTGAGGCTAGTGTTGAACATATTGGAAGGATGGCCACGCGAGGCTAGTGTTGAACACATTGGAAAGATGGCAACTTGAGGCTAGTGTTGAACACATTGGAAGGATGGCAACTTGAGGCTAGTGCTGAACACATTGGAAGGATGGCAACTTGAGGCTAGTGTTGAACATATTGGAAGGATGGCTACGCGAGGCTAGTGTTGAACATATTGGAAGGATGGCCACGTGAGGCTAGTGTTGAACATATTGGAAGGATGGCTACGCGAGGCTAGTGTTGAACATGTTGGAAGGATGGCCACGTGAGGCTAGTGTTGAACATATTGGAAGGATGGCTACGCGAGGCTAGTGTTGAACATACTGGAAGGATGGCAACTTGAGGCTAGTGTTGAACACATTGGAAGGATGGCTACGCGAGGCTAGTGTTGAACACATTGGAAGGATGGCCACGTGAGGCTAGTGTTGAACACATTGGAAGGATGGCCACGTGAGGCTAGTGCTGAACACATTGGAAGGATGGCCACGTGAGGCTAGTGTTGAACACATTGGAAGGATGGCCACGTGAGGCTAGTGTTGAACACATTGGAAGGATGGCCACGCGAGGCAAGTGTTGAACATATTGGAAGGATGGCCACGCAAGGCTAGTGTTGTCACAGTTACCAGCCCTTTCAAGCTTAACATCCTTATCATTTAGCGCCCTCCAGGTTCCCTCGGAGAGCTCATCAATGAGCTTGATGCCTTGATAAGCTCCTTTCCTGAGGACGGCTCACCTCTCACAGTTCTGGGCGACTTTAACCTCCCCACGTCTACCTTTGACTCATTCCTCTCTGCCTCCTTCTTTCCACTCCTCTCCTCTTTTGACCTCACCCTCTCACCTTCCCCCCCTACTCACAAGGCAGGCAATACGCTCGACCTCATCTTTATTAGATGCTGTTCTTCCACTAACCTCATTGCAACTCCCCTCCAAGTCTCTGACCACTACCTTGTATCCTTTTCCCTCTCGCTCTCATCCAACACTTCCCACACTGCCCCTACTCGGATGGTATCGCGCCGTCCCAACCTTCGCTCTCTCTCCCCCGCTACTCTCTCCTCTTCCATCCTATCATCTCTTCCCTCTGCTCAAACCTTCTCCAACCTATCTCCTGATTCTGCCTCCTCAACCCTCCTCTCCTCCCTTTCTGCATCCTTTGACTCTCTATGTCCCCTATCCTCCAGGCCGGCTCGGTCCTCCCCTCCCGCTCCGTGGCTCGACGACTCATTGCGAGCTCACAAGAACAGGGCTCCGGGCAGCCGAGCGGAAATGGAGGAAAACTCGCCTCCCTGCGGACCTGGCATCCTTTCACTCCCTCCTCTCTACATTTTCCTCCTCTGTCTCTGCTGCTAAAGCCACTTTCTACCACTCTAAATTCCAAGCATCTGCCTATAATATATAATATATGCCATTTAGCTGACGCTTTTATCCAAAGCGACTTACAGTCATGTGTGCATACATTCTACGTATGGGTGGTCCCAGGAATCGAACCCACTACCCTGGCGTTACAAGCGCCATGCTCTACCAACTGTGCTACAGAAGGACCACAAGGACCTCCTCTCCACCCTCTCCGAGTTGGGCATCTCCGGCGCGGCCCACGCTTGGATTGCGTCCTACCTGACAGGTCGCTCCTACCAGGTGGCGTGGCGAGAATCTGTCTCCTCACCACACGCTCTCACCACTGGTGTCCCCCAGGGCTCTGTTCTAGGCCCTCTCCTATTCTCGCTATACACCAAGTCACTTGGCTCTGTCATAACCTCACATGGTCTCTCCTATCATTGCTATGCAGACGACACACAATTAATCTTCTCCTTTCCCCCTTCTGATGACCAGGTGGCGAATCGCATCTCTGCATGTCTGGCAGACATATAAGTGTGGATGACGGATCACCACCTCAAGCTGAACCTCGGCAAGACGGAGCTGCTCTTCCTCCCGGGGAAGGACTGCCCGTTCCATGATCTCGCCATCACGGTTGACAACTCCATTGTGTCCTCCTCCCAGAGCGCTAAGAACCTTGGCGTGATCCTGGACAACACCCTGTCGTTCTTAACTAACATCAAGGCGGTGGCCCGTTCCTGTAGGTTCATGCTCTACAACATCCGCAGAGTACGACCCTGCCTCACACAGGAAGCGGCGCAGGTCCTAATCCAGGCACTTGACATCTCCCGTCTGGATTACTGCAACTCGCTGTTGGCTGGGCTCCCTGCCTGTGCCATTAAACCCCTACAACTCATCCAGAACGCCGCAGCCCGTCTGGTGTTCAACCTTCCCAAGTTCTCTCACGTCACCCCGCTCCTCCGCTCTCTCCACTGGCTTCCAGTTGAAGCTCGCATCCGCTACAAGACCATGGTGCTTGCCTACGGAGCTGTGAGGGGAACGGCACCTCAGTACCTCCAGGCTCTGATCAGGCCCTACACCCAAACAAGGGCACTGCGTTCATCCACCTCTGGCCTGCTCGCCTCCCTACCACTGAGGAAGTACAGTTCCCGCTCAGCCCAGTCAAAATTGTTCGCTGCTCTGGCCCCCCAATGGTGGAACAAACACCCTCACGACGCCAGGACAGCGGAGTCAATCACCACCTTCCGGAGACACCTGAAACCCCAGCTCTTTAAGGAATACCTAGGATAGGATAAAGTAATCCTTCTCACCCCCCTTAAAAGATTTAGATGCACTATTGTAAAGTGGCTGTTCCACTGGATGTCATAAGGTGAATGCACCAATTTGTAAGTCGCTCTGGATAAGAGCGTCTGCTAAATGACTTAAATGTAAATATAGTAGACCATAGTGAGTGAACCTGTTCTATAGTAGACCATAGTGAGTGAACCTGTTCTATAGTAGACCATAGTGAGTGAACCTGTTCTATAGGAGACCATAGTGAGTGAACCTGTTCTATAGGAGACCATAGTGAGTGAACCTGTTCTATAGGAGACCATAGTGAGTGAACCTGTTCTATAGGATACCATAGTGAGTGAACCTGTTCTATAGGAGACCATAGTGAGTGAACCTGTTCTATAGGAGACCATAGTGAGTGAACCTGTTCTATAGGAGACCATAGTGAGTGAACCTGTTTTATAGGATACCATAGTGAGTGAACCTGTTCTATAGGAGACCATAGTGAGTGAACCTGTTTTATAGGAGACCATAGTGAGTGAACCTGTTCTATAGGAGACCATAGTGAGTGAACCTGTTCTATAGGAGACCATAGTGAGTGAACCTGTTCTATAGGAGACCATAGTGAGTGAACCTGTTCTATAATAGACCATAGTGAGTGAACCTGTTCTATAGTAGACCATAGTGAGTGAACCTGTTCTATAGGATACCATAGTGAGTCAACCTGTAATTGGCACTGTGCCGAACAACGGTAATTAGCAGTGGGTGTCAGTCCTATCGCCTCTGACCATAGAACATTGTCCATACCAGAAAATCAACACCGAACAAATTAGAAAAGCCTTACTTGAGTTTTAATGTTTGAATGCAGCCTTTTCAATGACCGCAGGATACAGACATCTCGTCAACACATGTTGTACATTCATGAAACTATTGAGGCAAAATAACTGTTAGAACAATGAAAATATTCAGTGAAAAACTAAACAGGCATTTGTCTTCTGTAATCACTTACCTGGGTCAAAAATGGCAGAAAGCCTGACCTGAACTTGACCGATGAGAAACTAATTTCCTTTGCAAAACGTTGGTATAGTTTGCTGCGGTATATACTAATGAGAATGATCCAGTACCAACCACTACTAACCCAGGATTTTTTTTGTGGCGCTGCTAAATACGTCCGGGGGCAGCGCCCCCTTTCGGATTTGTTTTTGAATGTCAAACTGCCTTTTCCTGCAATCTAGAACAAACAATTGTACTTTTATGACAAGCAAAATAAACACCTCCTGCTAACCACTATTAACTAACCATAGGGCCCCTGTCCTGCCATCTGTCTCACCCTGTCCAAGCAGCTTAAGGCTTTTCTTCCTTTACCCACATGATGGTGACCACCGTTTAAATGCAAACTATGAAATACATTTTGAACCCATTGATAATTCTCAAACAAAAACAGAACTTGTCTATCATAAACTCAACATTGGATCAGTTTCTTGCTTGATGTACATTCAGTTATTTCAGTGTATAAAATCAATACTAAATAAAATGAACTTAAAAAACAAATTAAAACTGTCTGTTAGGAATAAACAAATATACAGTGCCTTCAGAAAGTATTCACAACCTTGACTTATTACACATTTTGTTGTGTTACATCCAGAAATGGATTACATTTAGATTTTGTGTCACTGGCCGACACACAATATCCCATAATGTCAAAGTGGAATTCCGTATTTTTATTTTACAAAATGAATAAAAAATGAGTATCTTAAATGTCTTCAGTCAATAAGTATTCAATCCCTTTGTTATGACAAGCCAAAATAAGTTCAGGAGTAAAAATGATCTGAACAAGTCACATAAGTTGCATTGACTCACTGTATGTAATAATAGTTTAACATCATTTTTGAACGACTTCCTCATCTCTGTACCCCACACACACACAATTATCTATAAGGTCCCTCAGTAGAGCAGTGCATTTCAAACACAGATTCAAACACAAAGAACAGGGAGGTTTTACAATGCCTCGCAAAGAAGGGCACCTATTGGTAGATAGATTTTTAAAAAAGCAGACATTGAATATCCCTTTGAGCATGTTGAAGTTATTAATTACACCTTGGATGCTGTAACAATACACCCAGTCACTACAAAGATACAGGCGTCCTTCCTAAGTTGCCGGAGAGGAAGGAAAGAGCTCAGGGATTTCACAATGAGGCCAATGGTGACTTTAAAACTGTTAAAGGAGTTTAATGGCTGTGATGGGAGAAAACTGAGGATGAATCAACAACATGGTAGTTACTCCACAATACTAACCTAATTTACAGAGTGAAAATAATGAAGTCTGTACAGAATAAAAAATGTTCCAAAACATGCATCCTGTTTGCAATAAGGCACTAAAGTAAAACTGTCAAAAATGTGGCATCTGTAAGAACTAGGAGTTTTTCAGGATAAATGGAAATGTAACAGAGCTAAGCACAGGTAAAATCCAAGAGGAAAACCTGGTTCAGTCTGCTTTCCAACAGAGATTAATTTACCTTTCAGCAAGACAATAACCTAAAACTTAAGGCCAAATATACACTACAGTTACTTACCAAGAAGACATTGAATGTTCCTGAGTGGCTTAATTATGTATGGCAAGACTTGATCAACAACCAATTTGACAGCGCTTGAAGACATTTTGAAAGAATAATGTGCAAATGTTGTACAATCCTGGTGTGCAAATCTCTTAGAGACTTACCCAGAAACACTCACAGCTGTAATCGCTGCCAGGCAGGGGTGGCAGGGTAGCCTAGTGGTTAGAGCGTTGGACAAGTAACCGGAAGGTTGCAAGTTCAAACCCCCGAGTTTTGCCCCTGAACAGGCAGTTAACCCACTGTTCCTAGGCCGTCATTGAAAATAAGAATATGTTCTTAACTGACTTGCCTGGTTAAATAAAGGTAAAAATAAAAAAAGTGAATAAAGGAAATATTTCTCTATTTAACTTTCAATTAATTAGCAAGAATGTCTAAAAACATGTTTTCACTTTGTCATTAGAGGGTATTGTGTGCAGATGTGTGAGAGAAAATAGATAATTAATCCATTTTGAATTCAGGTTCTAACAAAATGTGGAATAAGTCAAGGGTTATGAATGCTTTCTAATAGCCACACAAATGACATACAGGTCATTACTTTTCCCTCTATATAAGAAGTAACCAAATAAGTTCCCAATAGAAGATGAGAGAACAAAAGGCATGCCTGGTCCCAGATCTGTTTGTACTCTTGTCCAGTTCGGTATTACACTGAGTGACAGAGAGTAGGCATGATAGCTGTATAGACCCACAGGAATCACAAGGACAGAGACAGAATCATGAACCAGATCAACCCATATGAAGCATCAGGACAGAAACTGACTCATAAATCATCAGGACAGAAACAGACTCATGAATCATCAGGACAGAAACAGACTCATGAATCATCAGGACAGAAACAGACTCATGAATCATCAGAACAGAAACAGACTCATGAATCATCAGGACAGAAACAGACTCATGAATCATCAGGACAGAAACAGACTCATGAATCATCAGGACAGAAACAGACTCATGAATCATCAGGACAGAAACAGACTCATGAATCATCAGGACAGAGACAGAAACAGACTCATGAATCATCAGGACAGAAACAGACTCATGAATCATCAGGACAGAGACAGAAACAGACTCATGAATCATCAGGACAGAGAAGGTATCAGACATGATCCAGCTCAACTGTATCTTCCACTGTGACTCCAGTGTCGGGAGGAGCTGCGACTAGAGGAGTGGTAAGACCTGCAGAGGGACAGACACATGAATGGGGGAAAACAGTGAAAATAGAAATAAATATTTCACTTTAGTCTCGTTAAGTGGATGGTTAGACTCTTAAAAATGTTTTTAAAACAGTGGAGTAACTTTAGCAAGAGGAGAAGAGAACAGAGAATTAACCTGTGGGGGGTTGAGAATATACCTATCAGGTGGGGGGTTGAGAATATACCTGTCAGGTGGGGGGTTGAGAATATACCTGTCAGGTGGGGGGGTGAGAATATACCTGTCAGGTGGGGGGTGAGAATATACCTGTTAGGTGGGAGGGCTGAGAATATACCTGTTAGGTGGGGGTGGGTGAGAATATACCTGTCAGGTGGGGGTTGAGAATATACCTGTCAGGTGGGAGGAATGAGAATATACCTGTTAGGTGGGGGTTGAGAATATACCTGTCAGGTGGGAGGAATGAGAATATACCTGTTAGGTGGGGGGTTGAGAATATACCTGTCAGGTGGGGGTTGAGAATATACCTGTCAGGTGGGAGGGCTGAGAATATACCTGTTAGGTGGGAGGGCTGAGAATATACCTGTTAGGTGGGAGGGCTGAGAATATACCTGTTAGGTGGGGGGTTGAGAATATACCTGTCAGGTGGGGGTTGAGAATATACCTGTCAGGTGGGAGGGCTGAGAATATACCTGTTAGGTGGGGGCTGAGAATATACCTGTCAGGTGGGGGTTGAGAATATACCTGTCAGGTGGGGGTTGAGAATATACCTGTCAGGTGGGAGGGCTGAGAATATACCTGTTAGGTGGGAGGGCTGAGAATATACCTGTTAGGTGGGAGGGCTGAGAATATACCTGTTAGGTGGGAGGGCTGAGAATATACCTGTTAGGTGGGGGGTTGAGAATATACCTGTCAGGTGGGGGTTGAGAATATACCTGTCAGGTGGGAGGGCTGAGAATATACCTGTTAGGTGGGAGGGCTGAGAATATACCTGTTAGGTGGGGGGGGTTGAGAATATACCTGTCAGGTGGGGGGTTGAGAATATACCTGTCAGGTGGGAGGGCTGAGAATATACCTGTTAGGTGGGAGGGCTGAGAATATACCTGTTAGGTGGGAGGGCTGAGAATATACCTGTTAGGTGGGGGGGTTGAGAATATACCTGTCAGGTGGGGGTTGAGAATATACCTGTCAGGTGGGAGGGCTGAGAATATACCTGTTAGGTGGGGGGCTGAGAATATACCTGTCAGGTGGGAGGAATGAGAATATACCTGTCAGGTGGGAGGGATGAGAATATACCTGTCAGGTGGGAGGGTTGAGAATATACCTGTCAGGTGGGAGGGTTGAGAATATACCTGTCAGGTGGGAGGAATGAGAATATACCTGTCAGGTGGGAGGGCTGAGAATATACCTGTCAGGTGGGAGGGCTGAGAATATATCTGTTAGGTGGAGGGTTGAGAATATATCTGTCAGGTGGGGGGGCTTGAGAATATACCTGTCAGGTGGAGGAATGAGAATATACCTGTCGGGGGGTGGGGGGGCTTGAGAATATACCTGTCAGGTGGAGGAATGAGAATATACCTGTCGGGGTGGGGGCTTGAGAATATACCTATCGGGGTGGGGGCTTGAGAATATACCTGTCGGGGAGGGGGGGGGTTGAGAATATACCTGTCGGGGGGTGGGGGGAGAATATACCTGTCGGGGGGGGGGCTTGAGAATATACCTGTCGGGGGTGGGGGGCTTGGGAATATACCTGTCGGGGGGTGGGGGGGCTTGGTAATATACCTGTCGGGGCGGGGGCTTGAGAATATACCTGTCGGGGGCGGGGGGCTTGAGAATATACCTGTCGGGGCGGGGGGCTTGAGAATATACCTGTCGGGGCGGGGGGCTTGAGAATATACCTGTCGGGGTGGGGGCTTGAGAATATACCTGTCGGGGGGTGGGGGGCTTGAGAATATACCTGTCGGGGGTGGGGGGCTTGAGAATATACCTGCGGGGTGGGGGGCTTGAGAATATACCTGTCGGGGTGGGGGGCTTGAGAATATACCTGTCGGGGTGGGGGGCTTGAGAATATACCTGTCGGGGGGTGGGGGTTTGAGAATATACCTGTCGGGGGGGGGGGGGTTTGAGAATATACCTGTCGGGGTGGGGGGTTGAGAATATACCTGTCGGGGGGGGGGGGTTGAGAATATACCTGTCGGGGGGTGGGGGGTTGAGAATATACCTGTCGGGGGGTGGGGGGTTGAGAATATACCTGTCAGGTGGGAGGGCTGAGAATATACCTGTCAGGTGGGAGGGTTGAGAATATACCTGTTAGGTGGGAGGGCTGAGAATATACCTGTCAGGTGGGAGGGTTGAGAATATATCTGTCAGGTGGGAGGGCTGAGAATATACCTGTCGGGGGTGGGGGTTGAGAATATACCTGTCGGGGGTGGGGGTGGAGAATATACCTGTCAGGTGGGAGGGCTGAGAATATACCTGTCAGGTGGGGGCTTGAGAATATACCTGTCGGGGTGGGTGGGTTGAGAATATACCTGTCAGGTGGGGGTTGAAAATATACCTGTCAGGTGGGGGGGGGTTGAGAATATACCTGTCAGGTGGGAGGGCTGAGAATATACCTGTCAGGTGGGGGGGCTTGAGAATATACCTGTCGGGGTGGGTGGGTTGAGAATATACCTGTCGGGGGGGATTGAGAACATGCCTGTCAGGTGGGGGGTTGAGAATATTCATGTCAGGTGGGGGGTTGAGAATATTCATGTCAGGTGGGGGGTTGAGAATATACCTGTTAGGTGGGAGGGCTGAGAATATACCTGTCAGGTGGGGGGGTTGAGAATATACCTGTTAGGTGGGGGGCTGAGAATATACCTGTCAGGTGGGGGGGCTGAGAATATACCTGTCAGGTGGGGGGGTTGAGAATATTCATGTCAGGTGGGAGGCCTGAGAATATATCTGTCAGGTGGGAGGGTTGAGAATATACCTGTCAGGTGGGGGGGCTGAGAATATACCTGTCAGGTGGGAGGGCTGAGAATATACCTGTCAGGTGGGAGGGTTGAGAATATACCTGTTAGGTGGGAGGGTTGAGAATATACCTGTCAGGTGGGAGGGTTGAGAATATATCTGTCAGGTGGGAGGGCTGAGAATATACCTGTCGGGGGGGGGGGGGGTTGAGAATATACCTGTCGGGGGGTGGGGGGGTTGAGAATATACCTGTCAGGTGGGAGGGCTGAGAATATACCTGTCAGGTGGGGGGGCTTGAGAATATACCTGTCGGGGGGTGGGTGGGTTGAGAATATACCTGTCAGGTGGGGGTTGAGAATATACCTGTCGGGGGGGGGGGTTGAGAATATACCTGTCAGGTGGGAGGGCTGAGAATATACCTGTCAGGTGGGGGGGCTTGAGAATATACCTGTCGGGGGGTGGGTGGGTTGAGAATATACCTGTCAGGTGGGGGGGTTGAGAATATACCTGTCAGGTGGGAGGGCTGAGAATATACCTGTCAGGTGGGAGGGCTGAGAATATACCTGTCAGGTGGGAGGGCTGAGAATATACCTGTCAGGTGGGAGGGCTGAGAATATACCTGTCGGGGGGTGGGGGGGGGTTGAGAATATACCTGTCGAGAATATACCTGTCAGTTCGGGGGGTTGAGAATATACCTGTCAATATTTTAGTTCTTTCATCACATTCCCAGTGGGTCAGAAGTTTACATATACTCAATTAGTATTTGGTAGCATTGCCTTAAACAATTTAAACTTGGGTCAAGCGTTTCAGGTAGCCTTCCACAAGCTTCCCACAATAAGTTGGGCCCATTCCTCCTGACAGAGCTGGTGTAACTGAGTCAGGATTGTAGGCCTCCCTGCTCGTACACGCAAGGAGTTGTGCCCACAATTTTTCTATAGGATTGAGGTCAGGGCTTTGTCATGGCCACTCCAATACCTTGACTTTGTTGTCCTTAAGCCATTTTGTCATAACTTTGGAAGTATGCTTGGGGTCATTGTCCATTTGGAAGACCCATTTGTGACCAAGCTTTAACTGATGTCTTGAGATGTTGCTTCAATATATCCACATAATTTTCCTCCCTCATGATGCCATCTATTTTGTGAAGTGCACCAGTCCCTCCTGCAGCAAAGCACGCCCACAACATGATGCTTTCACCCCCGTGCTTCACGGTTGGGATGGTGTTCTTCGGCTTGCAAGCATGCCCCCTATTCCTCTAAACATAACAATGGTCATTATGGCCAAACAGTTCTATTTTTGTTTCATCAGACCAGAGGACATTTCTCCAAAAAGTACAATCTTTGTCCCCATGTGCAGTTGCAAACCGTAGTCTGGCGTTTTTGGAGCAGTGGCTTCTTCCTTGCTGAGCGGCCTTTCAGGTTATGTCAATATAGGACTCGTTTTACTGTAGATATAGATACTTTTGTACCTGCTTCTTCCAGCATCTTCACACGGTCCTTTGCTGTTGTTCTGGGATTGATTTACACTTTTTGCACCAAAGTAGGTTCATCTCTAGGAGACAGAACGCGTCTCCCTCCTGAGCAGTATGACGGCTGCGTGGTCTCATGGTGTTTATACTTGTGTATTATTCGTACAGACGTTGTACCTTCAGGCATTTGGAAATTGCTCCCAAAGATGAACAAGACTTGTGGTCTTCAATGCTGATTTCTTTTGATTTTCCCATGATGTCAAGCAGAGGTTCTGAGATTGAAGGTAGGCCTTGAAATACATCCACAGGTACACCTCCAATTGACTCAAATGATGTCAATTAGCCTATCAGAAGCTTCTAAAGCCATGACATTATTTTCTGGAATTTTCCAAGCTGTTTAAAGGCACATTCAACTTAGTGTATGTCAACTTCTGACCCACTGGAATTGTGAAACAGTGAATTATAAGTGAAATAATCTGTCTGTAAACAATTGTTGATAAAATGACGTGTGTCATGAACAAATTAGATGTCCTAACCGGCTTGCCAAAACTATAGCTTGTTGACAAGAAATTTGTTGAGTGGTTGAAAAACGAGTTTTAATGAATCCAACCTGAGTGTATGTAAACTTCTGACTTCAACTGTACCTGTCAGGGGGGGTCTAAGAATATACCTGTCTGATGTGTGTGTGGTGGGGGGTTGAGAATATACCTGTCTGATGTGTGTGTGTGTGTGTGTGTGTGTGAGGGAGGTTGAGAATATACCTGTCTGATGTGTCTGATGTGTGTGTGTGTGTGTGTGTGTGTGTGTGGGGGGGGGTTGAGAATATACCTGTCTGATGTGTGTGTGTGTGTGTGTGTGTGTGTGGGGGGTTGAGAATATACCTGTCTGATGTGTGTGTGTGTGTGTGTGTGTGTGTGTGTGTGTGTGTGTGTGTGTGTGTGTGTGTGTGTGTGTGTGTGGGGGTTGAGAATATACATGTCTGATGTGTGTGTGTGTGTGTGTGTGTGTGTGGGGGGTGAGAATGTCTGATGTGTGTGTGTGTGTGTGTGTGGGGGGGGTTGAGAATATACCTGTCTGATGTGTGTGTGTGTGTGTGTGTGTGGGGGGAGAATATACATGTCTGATGTGTGTGTGTGTGTGTGTGTGTGTGTGGGGTTGAGAATATACATGTCTGATGTGTGTGTGTGTGTGTGTGTGTGTGTGTGTATACCTGTCTGATGTGTGTGTGTGTGTGTGTGGGGTGGGGTTGAGAATATACCTGTCTGATGTGTGTGTGTGTGGGGGTGGGGTTGAGAATATACCTACCTGTCTGATGTGTGTGTGTGGTGTTTGAGAATATACCTGTCTGATGTGTGTGTGTGTGTGGGGTTGAGAATATACCTGTCTGATGTGTGTGTGTGTGTGTGTGTGTGTGTGTGTGTGTGTGTGTGTGTGTGTGTGTGTGTGTGTGTGTGTGTGTGTGTGTGTGTGTGTGTGTGTGTGTGAGGGGGGGGTTGAGAATATACCTGTCTGATGTGTGTGTGTGTGTGTGTGTGTGTGTGGGGGTGGTTGAGAATATACCTGTCTGATGTGTGTGTGAGGTGTTTGAGAATATACCTGTCTGATGTGTGTGTGTGTGTGGGGGTTGAGAATATACCTACCTGTCTGATGTGTGTGTGAGGTGTTTGAGAATATACCTGTCTGATGTGTGTGTGTGTGAGGGGGGTTGAGAATATACCTGTCTGATGTGTGTGTGTGTGAGGGGGGTTGAGAATATACCTGTCTGATGTGTGTGTGGTGGGGGGGACCTCTTACCTGGAGCTCCTGTAGCTATCACTCCTTCTCCCACGCCTCCTGCTGGAGCTGCGGCTACGACTCCGACTAGAGTAAGTGTCATAGGAGTCAGACCTGTGTTAAGATAGACAAAGGACTGTTCACTAAACCATTAAAGTATTCAGACTTCATCCAAGTACACACTGGAAAGTATTTAGGACCCTTGACTTTCTCCACACTGTTACATTACAGCCTTGTTCTAAAATCGATTCAATATTTGATTTCCCCTCAATCGACACACAATACCCAACAATGAGAAAGCAAAAATACTTAGACATTTTTGTAAATGTATTAAAAATTAACAGAAAAACATTTTTACATAAGTATTCAGACCCTTTGCTATGAGACTCGAAATTGAGTCAGGTGCATCCTGTTTCCATTGATCATCCTTGAGATGTTTCAACATCTTGATTGGAGTCCACCTGTGGTAAATTCAATTAATTGGACATGATTTGGAAAGGCACACGCCTGTCTATATAAGGTCCCGCAGATGACTGTGCATGTCAGAGAAAGAACCAAGCCCTGAGGTCGAAGGAATTGTCAGTAGAGCTCAGAGACAGGATTGCATTGAGGCACAGATCTGGGGAAGGATACCAAAAAGTTTCTGTAGCACAGGAAGGTCCCCGAGAACACAGTGGCCTCCATCATTCTTAAATGGAAGAAGTTTGGAACCACCAACACTCTTCCTTGAGCTGTCTGCCCGGCCAAACTGAGTCCTCAGAGGAGAATGGCCTTGGTCAGGGAGGTGACCAAGAACCCGATGGTCACTGGCAGAGCTCCAGAGTTCCTCTGTGGAGATGGGAGAACCTTCTAGAAGGGCAACCATCTCTGCAGCACTCCACCAATCAGGCCTTTATGGTAGAGTGGCCAGATGGAAGCCACTCCTCAGTAAAAGGCACATGACGGCCCGCTTGGAGTTTGCCAAAAGGCACCTAAAGGACTCTCGGACCATGAGAAACAAGATTCTCTGGTCTGATGAAACCAAGATTGAACACTTTGGCCTGAATGCCAAGCACCATGTCTGGAAGAAACCTGGCACAATCACTACATAGAAGCATGGTGGTGGTAGCATCATGCTGTGGGGATGTCTTTCAGCGGCAGGGACTAGGAGACTAGTCAGGATAAAGGGAAAGATGAACAGAGCAAAGTAGAGAGATCCTTGATGAAAACCTGATCCAGAGCACTCAGGACCTCAGACTGGGGCGAAGGTTCACCTTCCAACAGGACAACAACCCTAAGCACACAGCCAAGACAACGCAGGAGTGGCTTCAGGACAAGTCTCTGAATGTCCTTGAGTGGCCCAGCCAGAGCCAGGACTTGAACCCAATCAAACATCTCTGGAGAGACCTGAGAATAGCTGTGCAGCAACATTCCTCATCCAACCTGACAGAGCTTGAGAGGATCTGCAGAGAAGAATGGGAGAAACTCCAAATACAGATGTGCCAAGCTTGTAGCGTCATACCCAAGAAGACTCAATGCTGTAATCGCTGCCTAAAGTGCTTCACCAAAGCACTGGGTAAAGGGTCTGAATACTTATGTACATGTGATTTCAGTTGTTTATTTTTTTTTTTTTAATTTTTTTTTACAAATGTTGCGTTTGTCATTGTGGGTGTAGATTGATGACGAAAAAAAACCCATTTAAATAAGACTGAATATAACAAAATGTGGAAAAATCAAAGTGGCTGAATTCTGTAACTAGAGTTTACCCACAAACCCCAAAAATGTATATTTGTTGATTGACATGATGCACATGTAGAGAAAACATGGCGACATGACTGAGGAGGACAGATGGACAGGTGGACAGTCTACATTGAGGAGGACAGGTCTAGATGGTCTACATTGAGGAGGACAGGTCTAGATGGTCTACATTGAGGAGGACAGGTCTAGATGGTCTACATTGAGGAGGACAGGTCTAGATGGTCTACATTGAGGAGGACAGGTCTAGATGGTCTACATTGAGGAGGACAGGTCTAGATGGTCTACATTGAGGAGGACAGGTCTAGATGGTCTACATTGAGGAGGACAGGTCTAGATGGTCTACATTGAGGAGGACAGGTCTAGATGGTCTACATTGAGGAGGACAGGTCTAGATGGTCTACATTGAGGAGGACAGATGGACAGGTCTAGACGGTCTACATTGAGGAGGACAGGTCTAGATGGTCTACATTGAGGAGGACAGGTCTAGACAGTCTACATTGAGGAGGACAGGTCTAGACAGTCTACATTGAGGAGGACAGGTCTAGACAGTCTACATTGAGGAGGACAGGTAGACAGGTCTAGATGGTCTACATTGAGGAGGACAGGTCTAGATGGTCTACATTGAGGAGGACAGGTCTAGATGGTCTACATTGAGGAGGACAGGTCTAGATGGTCTACATTGAGGAGGACAGGTGGACAGGTCTAGACAGTCTACATTGAGGAGGACAGGTAGACAGGTCTAGATGGTCTACATTGAGGAGGACAGGTAGACAGGTCTAGACAGTCTACATTGAGGAGGACAGGTGGACAGTCTAGATGGTCTACATTGAGGAGGACAGGTAGACAGGTCTAGACAGTCTACATTGAGGAGGACAGGTGGACAGGTCTAGATGGTCTACATTGAGGAGGACAGGTGGACAGGTCTAGACAGTCTACATTGAGGAGGACAGGTAGACAGGTCTAGACAGTCTACATTGAGGAGGACAGGTAGACAGGTCTAGACAGTCTACATTGAGGACAGATGGACAGGTCTAGACAGTCTACATTGAGGAGGACAGATGGACAGGTCTAGACAGTCTACATTGAGGAGGACAGGTGGACAGGTCTAGACAGTCTACATTGACGAGGACAGATGGACAGGTCGAGATGGTCTACATTGAGGAGGACAGGTCTAGACAGTCTACATTGAGGAGGACAGGTATAGACAGTCTACATTGCTTTTACACCTGCATTGTTTGCTGTTTGGGGTTTTAGGCTGGGTTTCTGTACAGCACTTTGAGATAACAGCTGATGTACGAAGGGCTATATAAATAAATTTGATTTGATTTGATTGAGGAGGACAGATGGACAGGTCTAGTAGACAGGTCTAGACAGTCTTTGAGGAGGGGACAGATGGACAGGTCTAGGTCTAGATGGTCTACATTGAGGAGGACAGGTGGACAGGTCTAGATGGTCTACATTGAGGAGGACAGGTGGACAGGTCTAGATGGTCTACATTGAGGACAGGTGGACAGGTCTAGACAGTCTACATTGAGGAGGACAGATGGACAGGTCTAGACAGTCTACATTGAGGAGGACAGGTGGACAGGTCTAGACAGTCTACATTGACGAGGACAGATGGACAGGTCGAGATGGTCTACATTGAGGAGGACAGGTCTAGACAGTCTACATTGAGGAGGACAGGTATAGACAGTCTACATTGAGGAGGACAGGTGGACAGGTCTAGACAGTCTACATTGAGGAGGACAGGTGGACAGGTCTAGATGGTCTACATTGAGGAGGACAGGAGGACAGGTCTAGACAGTCTACATTGAGGAGGACAGGTGGACAGGTCTAGATGGTCTACATTGAGGAGGACAGATGGACAGGTCTAGACAGTCTACATTGAGGAGGACAGGTGGACAGGTCTAGACAGTCTACATTGAGGAGGACAGGTAGACAGGTCTAGACAGTCTACATTGAGGAGGACAGATGGACAGGTCTAGACGGTCTACATTGAGGAGGACAGGTGGACAGGTCTAGATGGTCTACATTGAGGAGGACAGGTGGACAGGTCTAGATGGTCTACATTGAGGAGGACAGATGGACAGGTCTAGACAGTCTACATTGAGGAGGACAGATGGACAGGTCTAGACAGTCTACATTGAGGAGGACAGGTAGACAGGTCTAGATGGTCTACATTGAGGAGGACAGATGGACAGGTCTAGACGGTCTACATTGAGGAGGACAGGTGGACAGGTCTAGATGGTCTACATTGAGGAGGACAGGTAGACAGGTCTAGATGGTCTACATTGAGGAGGACAGGTGGACAGGTCTAGATGGTCTACATTGAGGAGGACAGGTGGACAGGTCTAGATGGTCTACATTGAGGAGGACAGGTAGACAGGTCTAGATGGTCTACATTGAGGAGGACAGATGGACAGGTCTAGATGGTCTACATTGAGGAGGACAGATGGACAGGTCTACATGGTCTACATTGAGGAGGACAGATGGACAGGTCTACATGGTCTACATTGACGAGGACAGATGGACAGGTCTAGATGGTCTACATTGAAGAGGACAGATGGACAGGTCTGGACTGTCTACATTGAGGAGGATAGATGGACAGGTCTAGATGATCTACATTGAGGAGGACAGGTGGACAGGTCTACATGGTCAACATGTCTAGTCTACCTGGATCTCCTGCGTCGATCATAAGAACGGCTTCTGGAATTACTTCTACTAGAGGTCCGACTATGACTGTTGTAGCTGCGGTAGGTGATGCTGCGGGACTGGGAGCGTCCTCTGGGATACCTCCTCCTGCTCCTGCTCCGACTCCTAGGAGAAGAGTTCCAGATTAAATCAGATTATTTCTGTCATGTCCATATCAGACCTGTAGACCATAAAACATGGATATGTTACATAAATTACCTTTATATTACACAAACCAGACATTACCTGGCTACATATCAAAATAACATCAATCATTTGTCAGTCAGTCAACCAGCCAGCCAGCTGGCCACCCAACCAGTCAGTCAGGTCAGCCAACCGGCCAGTAAACCAGTCAGTCGGTAAACTGCCCAGTCAGTCAGTAAGCCAGACAGCCAGTAAGTAAGTAAGCCAGTCAGCAAACCTGGAGGAGTAGCTGGAGGAGCGCGATCTATTCCTGGAGCGGCTGGAGGAGGGGGATCTTCCTCTGGACCTGTGGGAGGGGCTAGACCCCGACCGGGACCTCCTGCTTCCCCGCTCCTCCTCCGTGGCCCCTCCCACAGCTCCAGCTGCAGACTGAGACCTCTCCTCACTGGAACTGCTGTCCTGGTTCCTGGGCCTCTGGTTCAGTCTGGCCGTCTTCCGTACCTCGTCGAACAGCGACCCCGGACGCACCCGGCTCTGGCTCTTGATCTGGATGCTGACTCCCCCCTGGGTCCTCCCGCCTTGGCTCTGGGTCCTGCTGCCCTGGGGCCTGATGCCTTCCTGGGGCTGGGTCCGGGGCCCACTGTGCTCCGGGAGTCTTGTGGGGAGCAGACGAGCCAGGGAGGAGGGGTTTGGGTTCATGGCTTGCAGAGCAGCCATCCCCTTTAGAGGCTTCCATTTAGGGTCGACAGGAGGACCAGCGGCTCTGCCTGCTGCAGTTTCCTGCTGCTCCCCACTAGCTAGCATCACAGCTGGCAGAGATGCTGTACACTGTGGATCTTTAACAGGTGAGAGAAACACGTCTCCCTTCTTTAAGGAGCGACTCAGAGGAGACAGTGTTTTCAGACTGATATCTGGTGCCTGTTGGCCCGGAAGGCCTGCTGGCTCGGTAGTGGGGTCAGGGAGGTCATGTTCTGGGGTGCAGATCTCCATATCGTCTACCATCTCTGGCTGATCCATCTTTGGCAGGTTAGCAGTGAGGTCCTGAGGTTTTGAGTGTTTTGGGTTAAAGTTGGCAGTTGGTTTAGCTTTCAGTTCTTTGGTAATCTCTGCTGCATCTTCCACTCTGTGAGGCATTGGCTGTACTGAACTGTTTCTGTTGGGTGAAGCAGGACTTATCTCCTTGTCCTCCTTTTCCAGACATGGAGATTTGCCAGGTCTTCCCCTGACAGCTCTCTGAGGACTATCCTTTACAGCAGTATGTTGTTGCTCCAGACGTTTCTCTTTCTGGGACTCATCCTCCTCCTCATCCTCTCCAAACTCCATTGGCGGCTGCCAGTGGAATGTCTCCTTCAGCTTCTGGTGTTTCCTCTTGGACCGCTTTGACTTGACCTTTGACCTGTGGGAGCCAGACTTGGCAGAGCTCCTCCTCTTGCGTTTGTGTTTACGTTTGTTCTTCTTCCTGCTCTTGTGTCTCTCTGCCTCGAGGCCCTTCTCAGGGCTCCCCTCCAATGGGGTGGCATTATGTACAGGTGCAGGAAGCGGCAACACAGAGGTTCCAGGGGCTTTGTTCATCTTGCTGTGTGACCGTACATGGTGTTCATGTTCTGACTCGGAGCTGGCCTCGCCCTCCTCCTTCTCTGACAGGAAGACCTTGGGCTCGGTGGTGGCCATCTTGGGCAGCACCTTCTCAGAGTCGCTCTCAGAGTCCCACCCAGCGAGAGCTGCTAGTCTCTGGTCAGGAATCTCTGCTGACCTAACATCAGGCTTTTGGTTGTTCACCAGGCTGGTCTTTCTGCCTAGTTTATCCCCGTCACTGTCCCACTCTGACCTACTGCTGGGTTCCTCCAAGGACTTTTGGTTTGGTTTCAGACTTTTTGCTTCCGTTTCCTGATGAGGTCGGTCTTCTGATAAGATGCCAAAGAGCTTTGGTCCCTTGGAGCCATTCTGCCTGGGCCCAGGACTGTGTTCGCTGTCTGTTCCGTCCTCAGAGTCAGATGAAAACATGTTGATCTGGGAGTCAGGCGCTTTGAGGTACTTATCCAGGTTCTTGATCCGCTTCAGAGAGCTGTAGTACTGTTTCCAGCCCTTGTCTATAGTCTTGTCTAAGGTCTTGTCTAGGCCTCTCCTGTGAGAGTCATAGGAGTCTGACCTGCTGTAGGAGGAGGATCTGCTGTAGTAGGGACCTGGTGACCGTATCCTGGACCGGGAGTGACTCCTGGAGTGACTGTGAGACCGGCTGTAGGACCTGCTCCTGTAGGAGCCGCTGGGTGATCGTCTCTGGTGTCTGTGGCTCTTAGAGCCACGGCTCTTTTCCAGGTGGGAGTTATCTGGGTGGTTATCAGATGTACTGGGAGCTGTGGGGCCTATGGGGGACAGACAGGCTGGAGTCGTCTTGGTCTTGACCTCCTGGACTCGGACGTAGGAGGGTTTCCACGGTTTCTGGCCAGGCTTCCAGCGTGAGGGAGGGGGGCTGTCACTCATGGGTATGACAGGGGCGTTCTCAGGGGCTGGGGTGGCAGGGAGGGCTGTGGCTTTGGTCTCTACACCCTTCACTGCCCCTGCGGTTGAGGCGTCTGGCTTTAGCTTGCTGACGTCAGCCATCTTGGACTTCTTGGAGGATCTGGTTGGCTTTCTCCTCCTGAGCCGGGACAAAGACCTGGACCTGGATCTGTACCGGGATCTGGATCGAGACCTGGATGTGGACCTTGACATAGATAGAGACCTGCTTCTGGAGTGAGACAGACTCCTGGACTGGGAGTAAGACACAGACCTGCCCCTGGATCTGGAGCGGCTAGGTGTGTAGGAACTGGAGTCTCTGGATGAAGGGGAGGAGTGACGCCGCTTGCCCGACCCGGAGCACTGCTTTCTGGGGGAGCGTCTGTGGGCGGAAGGGGTCCGGGACACTGAGAGGGACCTTCTCTCAATATCACCAGGATTTGTCCCCTGACCCTCTCGGACGGGCGACTGTTTGGGCTCTTTGCTCTTGGTGGACTCCTTCTTTTGTCTCTTGGCATGTTTGCGTTTCTTGGCCTTCTTGCGCTTGGCTTTCTTCTTCTCCTTCCTGTGTGGGCGGGGCTGGCTGGAGCGGTCAGAGCTGTGGCCTGAGGAGCACTCCGGGGACTGGGACCATGGGGAGTCACTCCTGCTGCGGTCTCCCTCCCATCTGCTGGAACAACGGTCATTCAATCTGTTAAGTCAAGATCCCACCCTCAGAGATAACAGTCGAACTGACCTCAAGGTTTCAAACAATACGACATGTAGCTGGATCAGTGGTTAGCATTGATAATGCTTAAGTTGTCACACAGAGTAGCTATGTATTATATATACACATATAGTAGTTATAGTAGCTAGGTGTTGTTTAGATAAAGTAGCTAGGTTTTATATAGATATAGTAGTCATAGTAGCTATGTATTATACGTACAAATATATACACACACACACACATATCTGTATATATATATATGTGTATGTGTGTGTGTGTGTGTGTGTGTGTGTGTGTGTGTGTGTGTGTGTGTATGTATGTATGTATATATATATATATATATATATATATATATATATATATATATATATATACACATATATATATACACATATATATATATATATATATATATATATATACATATACACACACACACATATCTGTATATATATATATATATATATATATGTGTGTATATATATATATTGTGAAGAATCAACAACAAGTGGGACACAATCATGAAGTGGAACGACATTTATTGGATATTTCAAACTTTTTTAACAAATCAAAAACTGAAAAATTGGGCGTGCAAAATTATTCAGCCCCCTTAAGTTAATACTTTGTAGCGCCACCTTTTGCTGCGATTACAGCTGTAAGTCGCTTGGGGTATGTCTCTATCAGTTTTGCACATCGAGAGACTGAAATGTTTTCCCATTCCTCCTTGCAAAACAGCTCGAGCTCAGTGAGGTTGGATGGAGAGCATTTGTGAACAGCAGTTTTCAGTTCTTTCCACAGATTTTCGATTGGATTCAGGTCTGGACTTTGACTTGGCCATTCTAACACCTGGATATGTTTATTTTTTAACCATTCCATTGTAGATTTTGCTTTATGTTTTCGATCATTGTCTTGTTGGAAGACAAATCTCCGTCCCAGTCTCAGGTCTTTTGCAGACTCCATCAGGTTTTCTTCCAGAATGGTCCTGTATTTGGCTCCATCCATCTTCCCATCAATTTTAACCATCTTCCCTGTCCCTGCTGAAGAAAAGCAGGCCCAAACCATGATGCTGCCACCACCATGTTTGACAGTGGGGATGGTGTGTTCAGGGTGATGAGCTGTGTTGCTTTTACGCCAAACATAACGTTTTGCATTGTTGCCAAAAAGTTCAATTTTGGTTTCATCTGACCAGAGCACCTTCTTCCACATGTTTGGTGTGTCTCCCAGGTGGCTTGTGGCAAACTTTAAACGACACTTTTTATGGATATCTTTAAGAAATGGCTTTCTTCTTGCCACTCTTCCATAAAGGCCAGATTTGTGCAATATACGACTGATTGTTGTCCTATGGACAGAGTCTCCCACCTCAGCTGTAGATCTCTGCAGTTCATCCAGAGTGATCATGGGCCTCTTGGCTGCATCTCTGATCAGTCTTCTCCTTGTATGAGCTGAAAGTTTAGAGGGACGGCCAGGTCTTGGTAGATTTTCAGTGGTCTGATACTCCTTCCATTTCAATATTATCGCTTGCACAGTGCTCCTTGGGATATTTAAAGCTTGGGAAATCTTTTTGTATCCAAATCCGGCTTTAAACTTCTTCACAACGGTATCTCGGATACTGGTGTGTTCCTTGTTCTTCATGATGCTCTCTGCGCTTTTAACGGACCTCTGAGACTATCACAGTGCAGGTGCATTTATACGGAGACTTGATTACACACAGGTGGATTGTATTTATCATCATTAGTCATTTAGGTCAACATTGGATCATTCAGAGATCCTCACTGAACTTCTGGAGAGAGTTTGCTGCACTGAAAGTAAAGGGGCTGAATAATTTTGCACGCCCAATTTTTCAGTTTTTGATTTGTTAAAAAAGTTTGAAATATCCAATAAATGTCATTCCACTTCATGATTGTGTCCCACTTGTTGTTGATTCTTCACAAAAAAATACAGTTTTATATCTTTATGTTTGAAGCCTGAAATGTGGCAAAAGGTCGCAAAGTTCAAGGGGGCCAAATACTTTCGCAAGGCACTGTATATAGTAGTTTTAGTAGCTATGAATTATATATTGTAGCTATAGTAGCAAGGTATTATATATATAGTAGTTATAGTAGCAAGGTATTATATATAGTAGTTATAGTAACTATGTATTACATATAGTAGCTATGTATTCATTCAGTTGTACAACTGACTAGGTATCCCACTTTCCCTTTCCCTATTATATATTTATATATACAGTACCAGTCAAAAGTTTGGACACACCCACTCATTCAAGAGTTTGACTTTTTAATATTTTCTACATTGTAAAATAATAGTGAAGACATCAAAACTATGAAACACATATGGAATCATGTAGAAACCAAAACAAGTGTTAAACACATGGTTTTAGGGGAGCTGGGAGTCTCCTATTGTATTTTGACACTTAAATGGTAAGGACCTTTCGGCCCTACCATGCAGTTCCACGATGTATTGTATACAGTTAAACAGTGGTGTACTTGTCTCCTCGGCTCCATCTCTCTACGCTGGGTGGCTGGTAGGTCTTGGTTCTCTGCATTTCCTCCTTCCAGTGGGGCGGAGTTTCGCTGCTTCCTTGTCCCTCCTCCTCCGAAGCTGAGTGCGACTTAGAGCACGTCGGGGTGTGGTACCTCTGCAGAGAGAACAGAACAGGAAACTAACCAGACTGACCTACAGCACACTGGTGTTCTGCACGTCACTTCCTCCCATGATAGTCTCGTCCAGTTTCTACACAGAGCTCCCAAAGGGCTGGTTACCTGATTTCCATGAAGTCAACATTGAATGGTTGCTTTAGTGGGGAATTAAAGACCACAGACAGAAAGATGTTTGCTTCTCTTCCATTAAAAAAAGACCTCTCAGGTCATTCAGCAACATCTTGTTGTCTCTGTACCGTTCATCTTATGTCCTTTGAACAGGTTATGCCTTTGTGCAGAGTCCTGATTCAATCACATTGGGGCTTTAGAGAGACTTCAGACTGGAGAATGTTTTCCATTGGTATGGTATGGTAGGAGTTATAATATGTACCATTGGTATGGTATGGTAGGAGTTATAATATGTACCATTGGTATCATATGGTAGGAGTTATGATATGTACCATTGGTATCATATGGTAGGAGCTATAATATGTACCATTGGTATCATATGGTAGTAGTTATAATATTATGTAACATTGGAATAGGATAATGAACCATTGGAATGGGATGGTAGTAGTTATAATAGGATAATGAACCATTGGTATGGTAGTAGTTATAATAGGATAATGAACCATTGGAATGGGACGGTAGTAGTTATAATAGGATAATGAACCATTGGTATGGTAGTAGTTATAATAGGATAATGAACCATTGGAATGGGATGGTAGTAGTTATAATAGGATAATGAACCATTGGAATGGGATGGTAGTAGTTATAATAGGATAATGAACCATTGGAATGGGATGGTAGTAGTTATAATAGGATGATGAACCATTGGAATGGGACGGTAGTAGTTATAATAGGATAATGAACCATTGGAATGGGACGGTAGTAGTTATAATAGGATAATGAACCATTGGTATGGTAGTAGTTATAATAGGATAATGAACCATTGGAATGGGATGGTAGTAGTTATAATAGGATAATGAACCATTGGAATGGGATGGTAGTAGTTATAATAGGATAATGAACCATTGGAATGGGATGGTAGTAGTTATAATAGGATAATGAACCATTGGAATGGGACGGTAGTAGTTATAATAGGATAATGAACCATTGGAATGGGATGGTAGTAGTTCAAATATTATATACCATTGGCATAGTAGTAGTTATAAAATGATGAACCATTGTTATAGTATAGTAGTGGTTATAACATTATGTACCATTGTCATAGTATGGTAGTAGTTATAATATAAAGAACCATTGGTATAGTATGGTAGTAGTTATGATATGTACCATTGGTGTAGTATGTTAGTAGTTAAAACATGATGTACCATTGTCATAGTATGGTAGTAGTTATAAATAAAGAACCATTGTCATAGTATGGTAGTCGTAATATATGTACCATTGGTATAGTATGGTAGCAGTTATAATATGTACCATTTGTATGGTAGTAGTTAAATGTACCATGTGTGTAGTATGGTAGTAGTTACATGTACCAGTGGTATGGTAGTAGTTGTAATATGTACCACTGGTGTAGTATGGTATTAGTTATAATAGTATAATGTACCACTGGTGTATTATGGTAGTAGTTATAATGTTATGTACCATTGGTATAGTATGGTAGTAGTTATAATGTTATGTACCATTGGTATAGTTGTAATATTATGCACCAATGGTGCATCATTATAGTCATTATAATATTATAATGTACCATTGTTATTATATAGTGGTAGTTATAATAGGATAATGTACCATTGTTATAGTATGGTAATATGTATAATAGGATAATGTACCATTGGTATAGTATGGTAGTAGTTATAATAGGATAATGTACCATTGGTATAGTAGTGTAGTAGTTATAATAGGATAATGTACCATTGGTATAGTATGGTAATATGTATAATAGGATAATGTACCATTGGTATAGTATGGTAAGATGTATAATAGGATAATGTACCATTGGTATAGTATGGTAATATGTATAATAGGATAATGTACCATTGGTATAGTATGGTAATATGTATAATAGGATAATGTACCATTGGTATAGTATGGTAATATGTATAATAGGATAATGTACCATTGGTATAGTATGGTAAGATGTATAATAGGATAATGTACCATTGGTATAGTATGGTAAGATGTATAATAGGATAATGTACCATTGGTATAGTATGGTAATATGTATAATAGGATAATGTACCATTGGTATAGTATGGTAGTAGTTATAATAGGATAATGTACCATTGGTATAGTATTGTAGTAGTTAAAATAGGATAATGTACCATTGTCCCTCTGCCTTTGATCTTGCGTCCAGACTTGGTGACTGACTGCTTCAGGTCATTGGGAAGGGAGGAGACCTCTGGCTTAGTTCTGGAAATAACATGAACACAATTATAGACAAACAAACTGGAAGCCATTTGGTTTTCAGTTTAGGTCATTTTGAGGCTTAAATGGCTGGGGGCAGTATCGAGTAGCTTGGATGAATAAGGTGCCCAGAGTAAACTGCCTGCTACTCAGTCCAAGTTGCTAATATATGCATATTATTAGTATATTTGGATAGAAAACACACTGAAGTTTCTAAAACTGTTTGAATGATGTCTGTGAGTAAAACAGAACTCATATGGCAGGCAAAAACCTGAGAAAAAAAATCCAACCAGGAAGTGGGAAATCTGAGGTTGGTCGTTTTTCAACTCATTCCCTATTGAAGACACAGTGGGATATTGGTCATGTTGCACTTCCTAGGGCTTCCACTAGATGTCAACAGTCTTTAGAAACTTGTTTGAGGCTTCTATTGTAAAGGAGGGGCTCATAAGGGCTCTTTGAGTCAGTGGTCTGGCAGAGTGCCACAAGCTCGTGACGCTCGTTCAGATGAAGTAGCTCGCGTTCCATTGGTTTTCTACAGACAAAGGAATTCTCCGGTTGGAACATTATTGAAGATTTATGTTAAAAACATCCGAAAGATTGATTCTATACATCGTTTGACATGTTTCTACGGACTGTAATGGAACTTTGACATTTCGTCTGCTCCTAGTGAACGCGCTTCGTAACTTTGAATCCACATAAATTATGGATATTATCGAACAAATCAAACATTTATTGTGGAACTGGGATTCCTGGGAGTGCATTCTGATGAAGATCATCAAAGGTAAGGGAATATTTATAATGTTATTTCTGTTGACTGCACAATATGCGCTGGATCGGTTTGGCTCGTTTGGTCTCTGAGCACCGTACTCAGATTATTGCATGGTTTGCTTTTTCCGTAAAGCTTTTTTGAAATCTGACACAGCGGTTGCATGAAGGAGAAGTGTATCTAAAGTTCCATGCATAACACTTGTATTGTCATCAACATTTATTATGAGTATTTCTATAAATTGATGTGGCTCTCTGCAAAATCACCGGATGTTTTTGGAACTACTGAACGTAATGCTCCAATGTATACTGAGATCTTTTAAATAAAAATACACTGTAGCTCAGTTGGTAGAGCATGGCGCTTGTAACGCCAGGGTAGTGGGTTCAATTCCCGGGACCACCCATACGTAGAATGTATGCACACATGACTGTAAGTCGCTTTGGATAAAAGCGTCTGCGAAATGGCATATATATAATAAAGGGAACACTAAAATAACACATCCTTGATCTGAATGAATGAAATATTCTTATTAAATACTTTTTTCTTTACATAGTTGAATGTGCTGAAAGAAATGCCACCCCACACCATGACTGACCCACCGCCAAACCGGTCATACTGGAGGATGTTGCAGGCAGCAGAACGTTCTCCACAGCATCTACAGACTATGTCACGTGCTCAGTGTGAACCTGCTTTCATCTGTGAAGAGCACAGGGCGCCAGTGGTGAATTTGCCAATCTTGGTGTTTTCTGGCAAATGCCAAACGTCCTGCACGATGTTGGGCTGTAAGCACAACCCCCACCTGTGGACGTCGGGCCCTCATACCACCCACATGGAGTCTGTTTCTGACCGTTTGAGCAGACACATGCACATTTGTGGCCTGCTGGAGGTCATTTTGCAGGGCTCTGGCAGTGCTCCTCCTTGCACAAAGGCGGAGGTAGCGGTCCTGCTGCTGGGTTGTTGCCCTCCTACGCCTCCTCCACGTCTCCTGATGTACTGACCTGTCTCCTGGTAGCGCCTCCATGCTCTGGACTCTACGCTGACAGACACAGCAAACCTTCTTGCCACAGCTCGCATTGATGTGCCATCCTGGATGAGCTGCACTACCTGAGCCACTTGTGTGGGTTGAAGACTCATGCTACCACTAGAGTGAAAGCACCGCCAGCATTCAAAAGTGACCAAAACATCAGCCAGGAATCATAGGAACTGAGAAGTGGTCTGTGGTCCCCACCTGCAGAACCACTCCTTTATTAGGGGTGTCTTGCTAATTGCCTATAATTTCCACCTGTTGTCTATTCCATTTGCACAACAGCATGTGCAATTTATTGTCAATCAGTGTTGCTTCCTAAGAGGACAGTTTGATTTCACAGAAGTGTGATTGACTTGGAGTTACATTGTGTTGTTTAAGTGTTCCCTTTATGTTTTTGAGCAGTGTATAAACGTTATCAAACAAAACATACATGTTTTGTGTAACATGAAGTCCTATGAGTGTCATCTGATGAAGATCAAAGGTTAGTGATTCATTCTCTCTCTATTTCTGATTTTTGTGACTCCTCTCTTTGGCTGGAAAAATGGCTGTGTTTTTCTGTGACTTGGCTCTAACCTAACAATCGTTTGTGGTGCTTTCGCCGTAAAGTCTATTTGAAATCGGACACTGTGGTGGGATTAACAAGAAGTGTATCTTTAAAATGATGTGAAATACTTCTATGTTTGAGGAATTTTAATTATGGGATTTCTTGTTGTTTTGAATTTGGCGCCCTGCACTTTCACTGGCTGTTGTCATATCGATCTTGTTAGCGGGATCTCAGCCTGAAGTTAAAAAAGTTAATTAATGCCCCCTTTTCAATGACAGGCATTTTTCAATTAACATTCCAGGTCAAGTGGTCAATTCTTGAGTTAAATTAGGTAACTACTGCATTAAACAAGATTAGACTGAGCCTGAATTGGCCAAGGACTAGATTGATCCTAGATTAGATAAATCCGGGACTAGATTGCCCCTCTAGGGATGCAATACATGGTAGGGTCAGAATCAAGAGACTGACGTGTCTGGATGGTCCTCCTGACCCAGCTGGTTAACAGGTTTAGTAACAGAGAGAGGGTTAGTATCAGAGATAGACTGACGTGTCTGGATGGTCCTCCTGACCCAGCTGGTTAACAGGTTTAGTAACAGAGAGAGGGTTAGTATCAGAGATAGACTGACGTGTCTGGATGGTCCTCCTGACCCAGCTGGTTAACAGGTTTAGTAACAGAGAGAGGGTTAGTATCAGAGATAGACTGACGTGTCTGGATGGTCCTCCTGACCCGGCTGGTTAACAGGTTTAGTAACAGAGAGAGGGTTAGTATCAGAGATAGACTGACGTGTCTGGATGGTCCTCCTGACCCGGCTGGTTAACAGGTTTAGTAACAGAGAGAGGGTTAGTATCAGAGATAGACTGACGTGTCTGGATGGTCCTCCTGACCCGGCTGGTCTCTCCTCAATAGGAAGCGGTTCTCAGGAACAGGAGGGATCTCCTCTGGACGAACTACTGGTTTCTCTCTCTTCAAACCACTCTGCTCCTTCCCTCCACCCTCCTCCTCCACAGCTACCGCCACCATCCCTCCATCCACAGGGCTGTGTGAAAATTATTGAGTGAGCAGCAACAAAAAACATACCAATTAAAAAAACATCACAACCGTGGAATGTAAACAGATTTGACACCTCAAATGTGCAGGAGAGTTGCACATCATAATAAGCCCGAAATGTCTTGTGAATAATTTAGCCGTATTGGTGTGAGGCAGTCCACAGTGAACCTCACCCCTTTAGACCAGGCTCCACCCTGTCAGTGTGACCCTCTCTCTTCACCTCCCTCTCTCTCCTCCTCTTCTTGGAGCGTTTGCTCTTGGAGTGTCTCTTTCGCCTGTGGTGGTGGTGCTTCTCCTCAGATTCACTCCCAGACTCCAGAGAGGAGAACTGAGAGGAGCCAGGAGAACTGAGGGAGGAGTCTGCAGAATGCGACCGCCGCTTCCTCTTTCCTTCCAGAACTACAGAACACAGAGAGACAGAGAGAGAGAGACAGACAGAGAGAGACATACAGAGAGAGACAGACAGACAGAGAGAGGAGACACACACACACACACACAGAGACACAGAGAGAGACAGAGAGAGAGACAGAGAGAGAGAGAGAGAGAGGAGACACACACACACACAGAGAGACAGAGAGAGAGAGACAGAGAGACAGAGAGAGAGAGAGGAGACACACACACACACACAGAGACAGAGAGAGACAGAGAGAGACAGAGAGAGACAGAGAGAGACAGAGAGAGACAGAGACAGACAGACAGAGAGAGACAGACAGAGAGAGACAGACAGAGACAGAGACAGAGACAGACAGACAGACAGACAGACAGACAGACAGACAGACAGACAGACAGACAGAGACAGACAGAGACAGACAGAGAGACAGAGAGACAGAGAGACAGAGAGAGAGGAGACACACACACACACAGAGAGACAGAGAGAGACAGACAGAGAGAGACAGACAGACAGAGACAGACAGACAGAGAGAGAGAGACACAGAATGAGAGATACAGCGAGAGAGGTTCCAGAAGCTGCTGAAAAAAACGAGCTCCTATGGTTTTTAGATTGAAGTACATTAGTGTGTGTGAGGGGGTGGGGTGGGGACAAAACAAGCTCCTATGGTTTTTAGATTGAAGTACATTAGTGTGTGTGAGGGGGGGACAAAACAAGCTCCTATGGTTTTTAGATTGAAGTACATTAGTGTGTGTGTGAGGGGTGGGGGGACAAAACAAGCTCCTATGGTTTTTAGATTGAAGTACATTAGTGTGTGTGAGGGGTGGGGGACGACAAAACAAGCTCCTATGGTTTTAGATTGAAGTACATTAGTGTGTGTGAGGGGTGGGGTGGGGGACAAAACAAGCTCCTATGGTTTTTAGATTGAAGTACATTAGTGTGTGTGAGGGGGTGGGGGGGGGACAAAACGAGCTCCTATGGTTTTTAGATTGAAGTACATTAGTGTGTGTGAGGGGGTGGGGGTGGGGGGACAAAACAAGCTCCTATGGTTTTTAGATTGAAGTACATTAGTGTGTGTGGGGGGGTGGACAAAACGAGCTCCTATGGTTTTTAGATTGAAGTACATTAGTGTGTGTGAGGGGGGTGGGGGGGGGGACAAAACAAGCAAAGATAAGCTTTTGAAGAAGTTACTATTTTTTATAAAATTGTACAGTTATATTAGCTAGCTGAATTGTTTATCAGTTGCTACGCAGTTGATGGGACTCTCCTAAAATAAGCTAGCTAGCTAACTAAATAATAGAAAGACAAAAGAACAGAAGACAAAGGACATTAAAGTAAAGACACTAGAGACAGTAATACAAGAAACAATGCTGTTTTGGAAAAGATAGGCTTGTATTGCAGCGTTGTGGCCAACATCACCCGCGTTGCTATGGAAACTATTTACCCACCAGACATCCAGACAGAGAAAGATAAGAAACGTTTCAAAGGCTTGATGATGGGACAGAACCATGAATGTCTGTTTGCAGAGCTTACCAGTTACAAAACAAGAACCAATGTAATATTTAATAACAAACGAGGGCACGTATGAAGAAGGGTCATTTGCATCAGCCAATCAGATCAGCCAAGGCTGTCAGATCAGCATTTTTGAAGAAGCTGACCAGAGCAACAGGTGTCAAGCTGTCAACTTCTACAATAAAGGAATTGTTTTGATACAAGGCAATGATTCAAGCCTCATGGCTTTTGAGAATATGTTTGCTACCCTAAAAGTAGAAGCTGAACTCATCTCAGAAGCTGAGGAAAAGGTAGAGGGAGATGACGGAGAAAAGCAGGCCCCAACAGCCTCTGTGACCCAGCAAGAAGCCCTCTACCTACCTCACCTGTAGCAGACAGAGCCAAGAACATGCCTAAAACACCAAGAACACCAGCTATGCAATGTTTCCACAACACCTTCTCTCTAGTCGAAGCAGAGGTCATAGAACTCAGAGAGAACAAGCTTCAAGAGGACACTGTCCAGAAACTAAAAGAAGAGATGAAACCGTTCAGGGAGGAGAGCAGAGCATCTATTGCTAAATTAGAAGGCAGAATGGACAAACTGAGTCAGACAACTGATGACCTCAGACACCATCTGAGCACAACGAGAGAGGAGCTAGAGCAGAGAGAGAGGTACATTGACACCTTCAACCAGCAGCTAGTCATTATGTCCTCTGCATCTAGAGAACATGTCCACAAGCTTGGTACAACACAGGTAGAACCTGAGACCAGCACAACCAGTATAGCCACCACACAGCCTGATGACACTGCACCAGCCTCCCAGTCTGCCACAGCCCAGGTCGACCAACCAGCCTCCCAGTCTGCCACAGCCCAGGTCAACCAACCAGCCTCCCAGTCTGCCACAGCCCAGGTCAACCAACCAGCCTCCCAGTCTGCCACAGCCCAGGTCAACCTACCAGCCTCCCAGTCTGCCACAGCCCAGGTCAACCAACCAGCCTCCCAGTCTGCCACAGCCCAGGTCAACCAACCAGCCTCCCAGTCTGCCACAGCCCAGGTCAACCAACCAGCCTCCCAGTCTGCTCCAGCCCAGGTCAACCTACCAGCCTCCCAGTCTGCTCCAGCCCAGGTCAACCAACCAGCCTCCCAGTCTGCTCCAGCCCAGGTCAACCTACCAGCCTCCCAGTCTGCTCCAGCCCAGGTCAACCTACCAGCCTCCCAGTCTGCTCCAGCCCAGGTCAACCTACCAGCCTCCCAGTCTGCTCCAGCCCAGGTCAATCTACCAGCCTCCCAGTCTACCACAGCCCAGGTCAACCAACCAGCCTCCCAGTCTGCCACAGCCCAGGTCAACCAACCAGCCTCCCAGTCTGCTCCAGCCCAGGTCAACCAACCAGCCTCCCAGTCTGCTCCAGCCCAGGTCAACCAACCAGCCTCCCAGTCTGCTCCAGCCCAGGTCAACCTACCAGCCTCCCAGTCTGCTCCAGCCCAGGTCAACCTACCAGCCTCCCAGTCTGCTCCAGCCCAGGTCAACCTACCAGCCTCCCAGTCTGTCACAGCCCAGGTCAACCAACCAGCCTCCCAGTCTGCCACAGCCCAGGTCAACCAACCAGCCTCCCAGTCTGCTCCAGCCCAGGTCAACCAACCAGCCTCCCAGTCTGCTCCAGCCCAGGTCAACCAACCAGCCTCCCAGTCTGCTCCAGCCCAGGTCAACCTACCAGCCTCCCAGTCTGCTCCAGCCCAGGTCAACCTACCAGCCTCCCAGTCTGCTCCAGCCCAGGTCAACCTACCAGCCTCCCAGTCTGTCACAGCCCAGGTCAACCAACCAGCCTCCCAGTCTCTACCGATCCTCGACTTCGGTAATGTCATTTACAAAATAGCCTCCAATACCCTACTCAACAAATTGGATGCAGTCTATCACAGTGCAATCCGTTTTGTCACCAAAGCCACATATACTACCCACCATTGCGACCTGTACGCGCTCGTTGGCTGGCCCTCGCTTCATACTCGTCGCCAAACCCACTGGCTCCAGGTCATCTACAAGACCCTGCTAGGTAAAGTCCCCCCTTATCTCAGCTCGCTGGTCACCATAGCATCACCCACCTGTAGCACGTGCTCCAGCAGGTATATCTCTCTGGTCACCCCCAAAACCAATTCTTTCTTTGGCCGCCTCTCCATCCAGTTCTCTGCTGCCAATGACTGGAACGAACTAGAAAAATCTCTGAAACTGGAAACACTTATCTCCCTCACTAGCTTTAAGCACCAACTGTCAGAGCATCTTACAGATTACTGCACCTGTACATAGCCCACCTATAATTTAGCCCAAACAACTACCTCTTTCCCAACTGTATTAAATTTATTTATTTATTTTGCTCCTTTGCACCCCATTATTTTTATTTCTACTTGGCACATTCTTCCACTGCAAATCTACCATTCCAGTGTTTTACTTGCTATATTGTATTTACTTTGCCACCATGGCCTTTTTTGCCTTTACCTCCCTTCTCACCTCATTTGCTCACATCGTATATAGACTTGTTTATACTGTATTATTGACTGTACGTTTGTTTTACTCCATGTGTAACTCTGTGTCGTTGTATGTGTCTAACTGCTTTGCTTTATCTTGGCCGGGTCGCAGTTGTAAATGAGAACTTGTTCTCAACTGGCCTACCTGGTTAAATAAAGGTGTTCTCAACTGGCCTACCTGGTTAAATAAAGGTGTTCTCAACTGGCCTACCTGGTTAAATAAAGGTGTTCTCAACTGGCCTACCTGGTTAAATAAAGGTGTTCTCAACTGGCCTACCTGGTTAAATAAAGGTGTTCTCAACTAGCCTACCTGGTTAAATAAAGGTGTTCTCAACTGGCCTACCTGGTTAAATAAAGGTGTTCTCAACTGGCCTACCTGGTTAAATAAAGGTGTTCTCAACTGGCCTACCTGGTTAAATAAAGGTGTTCTCAACTGGCCTACCTGGTTAAATAAAGGTGTTCTCAACTGGCCTACCTGGTTAAATAAAGGTGTTCTCAACTGGCCTACCTGGTTAAATAAAGGTGTTCTCAACTGGCCTACCTGGTTAAATAAAGGTGTTCTCAACTGGCCTACCTGGTTAAATAAAGGTGTTCTCAACTGGCCTACCTGGTTAAATAAAGGTGTTCTCAACTGGCCTACCTGGTTAAATAAAGGTGTTCTCAACTGGCCTACCTGGTTAAATAAAGGTGTTCTCAACTGGCCACCTGGTTAAATAAAGGTGTTCTCAACTGGCCTACCTGGTTAAATAAAGGTGTTCTCAACTGGCCTACCTGGTTAAATAAAGGTGTTCTCAACTGGCCTACCTGGTTAAATAAAGGTGTTCTCAACTAGCCTACCTGGTTAAATAAAGGTGTTCTCAACTGGCCTACCTGGTTAAATAAAGGTGTTCTCAACTAGCCAACCTGGTTAAATAAAGGTGTTCTCAACTGGCCTACCTGGTTAAATAAAGGTGTTCTCAACTGGCCTACCTGGTTAAATAAAGGTGTTTTCAACTGGCCTACCTGGTTAAATAAAGGTGTTCTCAACTGGCCTACCTGGTTAAATAAAGGTGTTCTCAACTGGCCACCTGGTTAAATAAAGGTGTTCTCAACTGGCCACCTGGTTAAATAAAGGTGTTCTCAACTGGCCTACCTGGTTAAATAAAGGTGTTCTCAACTGGCCTACCTGGTTAAATAAAGGTGTTCTCAACTGGCCTACCTGGTTAAATAAAGGTGTTCTCAACTGGCCACCTGGTTAAATAAAGGTGTTCTCAACTAGCCTACCTGGTTAAATAAAGGTGTTCTCAACTGGCCTACCTGGTTAAATAAAGGTGTTCTCAACTGGCCTACCTGGTTAAATAAAGGTGTTCTCAACTGGCCTACCTGGTTAAATAAAGGTGTTCTCAACTGGCCACCTGGTTAAATAAAGGTGTTCTCAACTAGCCTACCTGGTTAAATAAAGGTGTTCTCAACTGGCCTACCTGGTTAAATAAAGGTGTTCTCAACTGGCCTACCTGGTTAAATAAAGGTGTTCTCAACTGGCCTACCTGGTTAAATAAAGGTGTTCTCAACTGGCCTACCTGGTTAAATAAAGGTGTTCTCAACTGGCCACCTGGTTAAATAAAGGTGTTCTCAACTAGCCTACCTGGTTAAATAAAGGTGTTCTCAACTGGCCTACCTGGTTAAATAAAGGTGTTCTCAACTGGCCTACCTGGTTAAATAAAGGTGTTCTCAACTGGCCTACCTGGTTAAATAAAGGTGTTCTCAACTGGCCTACCTGGTTAAATAAAGGTGTTCTCAACTGGCCTACCTGGTTAAATAAAGGTGTTCTCAACTGGCCTACCTGGTTAAATAAAGGTGTTCTCAACTGGCCTACCTGGTTAAATAAAGGTGTTCTCAACTGGCCTACCTGGTTAAATAAAGGTGTTCTCAACTGGCCACCTGGTTAAATAAAGGTGTTCTCAACTGGCCTACCTGGTTAAATAAAGGTGTTCTCAACTGGCCTACCTGGTTAAATAAAGGTGTTCTCAACTGGCCTACCTGGTTAAATAAAGGTGTTCTCAACTGGCCTACCTGGTTAAATAAAGGTGTTCTCAACTGGCCACCTGGTTAAATAAAGGTGTTCTCAACTAGCCTACCTGGTTAAATAAAGGTGTTCTCAACTGGCCTACCTGGTTAAATAAAGGTGTTCTCAACTGGCCTACCTGGTTAAATAAAGGTGTTCTCAACTGGCCACCTGGTTAAATAAAGGTGTTCTCAACTAGCCTACCTGGTTAAATAAAGGTGTTCTCAACTGGCCTACCTGGTTAAATAAAGGTGTTCTCAACTGGCCTACCTGGTTAAATAAAGGTGTTCTCAACTGGCCTACCTGGTTAAATAAAGGTGTTCTCAACTGGCCTACCTGGTTAAATAAAGGTGTTCTCAACTGGCCACCTGGTTAAATAAAGGTGTTCTCAACTAGCCTACCTGGTTAAATAAAGGTGTTCTCAACTGGCCTACCTGGTTAAATAAAGGTGTTCTCAACTGGCCTACCTGGTTAAATAAAGGTGTTCTCAACTGGCCTACCTGGTTAAATAAAGGTGTTCTCAACTGACCTACCTGGTTAAATAAAGGTGTTCTCAACTAGCCTACCTGGTTAAATAAAGGTGTTCTCAACTGGCCTACCTGGTTAAATAAAGGTGTTCTCAACTAGCCTACCTGGTTAAATAAAGGTGTTCTCAACTGGCCTACCTGGTTAAATAAAGGTGTTCTCAACTAGCCTACCTGGTTAAATAAAGGTGTTCTCAACTGGCCTACCTGGTTAAATAAAGGTGTTCTCAACTGGCCTACCTGGTTAAATAAAGGTGTTCTCAACTGGCCTACCTGGTTAAATAAAGGTGTTCTCAACTGGCCTACCTGGTTAAATAAAGGTGTTCTCAACTGACCTACCTGGTTAAATAAAGGTGTTCTCAACTAGCCTACCTGGTTAAATAAAGGTGTTCTCAACTAGCCTACCTGGTTAAATAAAGGTGTTCTCAACTGGCCTACCTGGTTAAATAAAGGTGTTCTCAACTAGCCTACCTGGTTAAATAAAGGTGTTCTCAACTAGCCTACCTGGTTAAATAAAGGTGTTCTCAACTGACCTACCTGGTTAAATAAAGGTGTTCTCAACTAGCCTACCTGGTTAAATAAAGGTGTTCTCAACTGGCCTACCTGGTTAAATAAAGGTGTTCTCAACTGGCCTACCTGGTTAAATAAAGGTGTTCTCAACTGGCCCACCTGGTTAAATAAAGGTGTTCTCAACTGGCCCACCTGGTTAAATAAAGGTGTTCTCAACTAGCCTACCTGGTTAAATAAAGGTGTTCTCAACTGGCCCACCTGGTTAAATAAAGGTGTTCTCAACTGGCCCACCTGGTTAAATAAAGGTGTTCTCAACTGGCCCACCTGGTTAAATAAAGGTGTTCTCAACTAGCCTACCTGGTTAAATAAAGGTGTTCTCAACTGGCCTACCTGGTTAAATAAAGGTGTTCTCAACTAGCCTACCTGGTTAAATAAAGGTGTTCTCAACTGACCTACCTGGTTAAATAAAGGTGTTCTCAACTAGCCTACCTGGTTAAATAAAGGTGTTCTCAACTGGCCTACCTGGTTAAATAAAGGTGTTCTCAACTGGCCTACCTGGTTAAATAAAGGTGTTCTCAACTGACCTACCTGGTTAAATAAAGGTGTTCTCAACTAGCCTACCTGGTTAAATAAAGGTGTTCTCAACTGGCCTACCTGGTTAAATAAAGGTGTTCTCAACTGGCCTACCTGGTTAAATAAAGGTGTTCTCAACTAGCCTACCTGGTTAAATAAAGGTGTTCTCAACTGACCTACCTGGTTAAATAAAGGTGTTCTCAACTGGCCCACCTGGTTAAATAAAGGTGTTCTCAACTGGCCCACCTGGTTAAATAAAGGTGTTCTCAACTGGCCCACCTGGTTAAATAAAGGTGTTCTCAACTAGCCTACCTGGTTAAATAAAGGTGTTCTCAACTAGCCTACCTGGTTAAATAAAGGTGTTCTCAACTAGCCTACCTGGTTAAATAAAGGTGTTCTCAACTAGCCTACCTGGTTAAATAAAGGTGTTCTCAACTGGCCTACCTGGTTAAATAAAGGTGTTCTCAACTGGCCCACCTGGTTAAATAAAGGTGTTCTCAACTGGCCCACCTGGTTAAATAAAGGTGTTCTCAACTGGCCCACCTGGTTAAATAAAGGTGTTCTCAACTGGCCCACCTGGTTAAATAAAGGTGTTCTCAACTGGCCTACCTGGTTAAATAAAGGTGTTCTCAACTAGCCTACCTGGTTAAATAAAGGTGTTCTCAACTGGCCTACCTGGTTAAATAAAGGTGTTCTCAACTGGCCTACCTGGTTAAATAAAGGTGTTCTCAACTGGCCCACCTGGTTAAATAAAGGTGTTCTCAACTGGCCCACCTGGTTAAATAAAGGTGTTCTCAACTGGCCTACCTGGTTAAATAAAGGTGTTCTCAACTGGCCCACCTGGTTAAATAAAGGTGTTCTCAACTGGCCCACCTGGTTAAATAAAGGTGTTCTCAACTGGCCTACCTGGTTAAATAAAGGTGTTCTCACCTGGCCTACCTGGTTAAATAAAGGTGTTCTCAACTAGCCTACCTGGTTAAATAAAGGTGTTCTCACCTGGCCTACCTGGTTAAATAAAGGTGTTCTCAACTGGCCTACCTGGTTAAATAAAGGTGTTCTCAACTGGCCTACCTGGTTAAATAAAGGTGTTCTCAACTGGCCTACCTGGTTAAATAAAGGTGTTCTCAACTGGCCTACCTGGTTAAATAAAGGTGTTCTCAACTGGCCTACCTGGTTAAATAAAGGTGTTCTCAACTGGCCTACCTGGTTAAATAAAGGTGTTCTCAACTGGCCTACCTGGTTAAATAAAGGTGTTCTCAACTGGCCTACCTGGTTAAATAAAGGTGTTCTCAACTGGCCTACCTGGTTAAATAAAGGTGTTCTCAACTGGCCTACCTGGTTAAATAAAGGTGTTCTCAACTGGCCACCTGGTTAAATAAAGGTGTTCTCAACTGGCCTACCTGGTTAAATAAAGGTGTTCTCAACTGGCCTACCTGGTTAAATAAAGGTGTTCTCAACTGGCCTACCTGGTTAAATAAAGGTGTTCTCAACTGGCCTACCTGGTTAAATAAAGGTGTTCTCAACTGGCCTACCTGGTTAAATAAAGGTGTTCTCAACTGGCCTACCTGGTTAAATAAAGGTGTTCTCAACTGGCCTACCTGGTTAAATAAAGGTGTTCTCAACTGGCCACCTGGTTAAATAAAGGTGTTCTCAACTGGCCTACCTGGTTAAATAAAGGTGTTCTCAACTGGCCTACCTGGTTAAATAAAGGTGTTCTCAACTGGCCTACCTGGTTAAACAAAGGTGTTCTCAACTGGCCTACCTGGTTAAATAAAGGTGTTCTCAACTGGCCTACCTGGTTAAATAAAGGTGTTCTCAACTGGCCTACCTGGTTAAATAAAGGTGTTCTCAACTGGCCTACCTGGTTAAATAAAGGTGTTCTCAACTGGCCTACCTGGTTAAATAAAGGTGTTCTCAACTGGCCTACCTGGTTAAATAAAGGTGTTCTCAACTGGCCACCTGGTTAAATAAAGGTGTTCTCAACTGGCCTACCTGGTTAAACAAAGGTGTTCTCAACTGGCCTACCTGGTTAAATAAAGGTGTTCTCAACTGCCCTACCTGGACAAATAAAGGTGTTCTCAACTGGCCTACCTGGTTAAATAAAGGTGTTCTCAACTAGCCTACCTGGTTAAATAAAGGTGTTCTCAACTGGCCTACCTGGTTAAATAAAGGTGTTCTCAACTAGCCTACCTGGTTAAATAAAGGTGTTCTCAACTGGCCTACCTGGTTAAATAAAGGTGTTCTCAACTGGCCTACCTGGTTAAATAAAGGTGTTCTCAACTGGCCTACCTGGTTAAATAAAGGTGTTCTCAACTGGCCTACCTGGTTAAATAAAGGTGTTCTCAACTGGCCTACCTGGTTAAATAAAGGTGTTCTCAACTGGCCTACCTGGTTAAATAAAGGTGTTCTCAACTGGCCTACCTGGTTAAATAAAGGTGTTCTCAACTGGCCTACCTGGTTAAATAAAGGTGTTCTCAACTGGCCTACCTGGTTAAATAAAGGTGTTCTCAACTAGCCTACCTGGTTAAATAAAGGTGTTCTCAACTAGCCTACCTGGTTAAATAAAGGTGTTCTCAACTAGCCTACCTGGTTAAATAAAGGTGTTCTCAACTAGCCTACCTGGTTAAATAAAGGTGTTCTCAACTAGCCTACCTGGTTAAATAAAGGTGTTCTCAACTGGCCACCTGGTTAAATAAAGGTGTTCTCAACTAGCCTACCTGGTTAAATAAAGGTGTTCTCAACTAGCCTACCTGGTTAAATAAAGGTGTTCTCAACTAGCCTACCTGGTTAAATAAAGGTGTTCTCAACTAGCCTACCTGGTTAAATAAAGGTGTTCTCAACTGGCCTACCTGGTTAAATAAAGGTGTTCTCAACTAGCCTACCTGGTTAAATAAAGGTGTTCTCAACTGGCCTACCTGGTTAAATAAAGGTGTTCTCAACTAGCCTACCTGGTTAAATAAAGGTGTTCTCAACTGGCCTACCTGGTTAAATAAAGGTGTTCTCAACTAGCCTACCTGGTTAAATAAAGGTGTTCTCAACTGGCCTACCTGGTTAAATAAAGGTGTTCTCAACTAGCCTACCTGGTTAAATAAAGGTGTTCTCAACTGGCCTACCTGGTTAAATAAAGGTGTTCTCACTAGCCTACCTGGTTAAATAAAGGTGTTCTCAACTGGCCTACCTGGTTAAATAAAGGTGTTCTCAACTGGCCTACCTGGTTAAATAAAGGTGTTCTCAACTGGCCTACCTGGTTAAATAAAGGTGTTCTCAACTGGCCTACCTGGTTAAATAAAGGTGTTCTCAACTGGCCTACCTGGTTAAATAAAGGTGTTCTCAACTAGCCTACCTGGTTAAATAAAGGTGTTCTCAACTGGCCTACCTGGTTAAATAAAGGTGTTCTCAACTGGCCTACCTGGTTAAATAAAGGTGTTCTCAACTGGCCTACCTGGTTAAATAAAGGTGTTCTCAACTAGCCTACCTGGTTAAATAAAGGTGTTCTCAACTGGCCTTCCTGGTTAAATAAAGGTGTTCTCTACTAGCCTACCTGGTTAAATAAAGGTGTTCTCAACTGGCCTACCTGGTTAAATAAAGGTGTTCTCAACTGGCCTACCTGGTTAAATAAAGGTGTTCTCAACTGGCCTACCTGGTTAAATAAAGGTGTTCTCAACTGGCCTACCTGGTTAAATAAAGGTGTTCTCAACTGGCCTACCTGGTTAAATAAAGGTGTTCTCAACTAGCCTACCTGGTTAAATAAAGGTGTTCTCAACTGGCCTACCTGGTTAAATAAAGGTGTTCTCAACTGGCCTACCTGGTTAAATAAAGGTGTTCTCAACTGGCCACCTGGTTAAATAAAGGTGTTCTCAACTGGCCTACCTGGTTAAATAAAGGTGTTCTCAACTGGCCTACCTGGTTAAATAAAGGTGTTCTCAACTAGCCTACCTGGTTAAATAAAGGTGTTCTCAACTGGCCTACCTGGTTAAATAAAGGTGTTCTCAACTGGCCTACCTGGTTAAATAAAGGTGTTCTCAACTGGCCTACCTGGTTAAATAAAGGTGTTCTCAACTAGCCTACCTGGTTAAATAAAGGTGTTCTCAACTGGCCTACCTGGTTAAATAAAGGTGTTCTCAACTGGCCTACCTGGTTAAATAAAGGTGTTCTCAACTAGCCTACCTGGTTAAATAAAGGTGTTCTCAACTGGCCTACCTGGTTAAATAAAGGTGTTCTCAACTGGCCTACCTGGTTAAATAAAGGTGTTCTCAACTGGCCTACCTGGTTAAATAAAGGTGTTCTCAACTAGCCTACCTGGTTAAATAAAGGTGTTCTCAACTGGCCTTCCTGGTTAAATAAAGGTGTTCTCTACTAGCCTACCTGGTTAAATAAAGGTGTTCTCAACTGGCCTACCTGGTTAAATAAAGGTGTTCTCAACTGGCCTACCTGGTTAAATAAAGGTGTTCTCAACTGGCCTACCTGGTTAAATAAAGGTGTTCTCAACTGGCCTACCTGGTTAAATAAAGGTGTTCTCAACTGGCCTACCTGGTTAAATAAAGGTGTTCTCAACTAGCCTACCTGGTTAAATAAAGGTGTTCTCAACTGGCCTACCTGGTTAAATAAAGGTGTTCTCAACTGGCCTACCTGGTTAAATAAAGGTGTTCTCAACTGGCCACCTGGTTAAATAAAGGTGTTCTCAACTGGCCTACCTGGTTAAATAAAGGTGTTCTCAACTGGCCTACCTGGTTAAATAAAGGTGTTCTCAACTAGCCTACCTGGTTAAATAAAGGTGTTCTCAACTGGCCACCTGGTTAAATAAAGGTGTTCTCAACTGGCCTACCTGGTTAAATAAAGGTGTTCTCAACTGGCCACCTGGTTAAATAAAGGTGTTCTCACCTGGCCCACCTGGTTAAATAAAGGTGACTTTTTTTCACATATTGTTAGGTTACAGCCTTATTCTAAAATTAACTTAATTGTTGTTTTTCTCATCAATCTACACACAATGATCCCTAATCCCTAACCCTAACACAATGCCCCAGAATGACAAAGCAAAAACAGGTTTGATTTTTTTTGATAATGTAAAAAAAAAATGAAATATCACATTTACATAAGTATTCTGACCATGTACTCAGTGCTTTGTTGAGTAAATGCAGAGTCAACTGTGGGAACTTGTATAGACAGGTGTGTGCCTTTCCAAATCAGATGGACTCCAATCAAATTGTACAAACATCTCAAAGATCAATGGAAACAGGATGCACCTGAGCTCAATTTCAAGTCTCATAGCAAAGGGTCAGAATACTTATGTATTCGGTATTTGTGTTTTTATTTCTAAAAACCTGTTTTCGCGTTGTCATTATGAGGTATTGTGTAGATTGAGGAAATCCCTTTTAGAATAAGGCTGTAACTAACAAAATGTGGAAAAGTCTGTCTGAATCCTGAATCCAAAGGTTCCGTTTCTTTATGATTTCCTCCTACCATCCCTCCCCTCATTGGAGGAAACTAGTGAACACTACCACTTAGGCTTATACTTCCATTTTATGGACACTATTTTACGATAGATATCTTTTGTTTGTTTTTAGTCCCACCCCTCCCATTATCTCCCATTATCTCTGAACACCATCCAGTCCCATCCTTCAGCTACCCTCAACCCCTCCCATTATCTCCGAACACCATCCAGTCCCATCCTTCAGCTACCCTCAACCCCTCCCATTATCTCCGAACACCATCCAGTCCCATCCTTCAGCTACCCTCAACCCCTCCCATTATCTCCGAACACCATCCAGTCCCATCCTTCAGCTACCCTCAACCCCTCCCATTATCTCTGAACACCATCCAGTCCCATCCTTCAGATACCCTCAACCCCTCCCATTATCTCTGAACACCATCCAGTCCCATCCTTCAGCTACCCTCAACCCCTCCCATTATCTCCGAACACCATCCAGTCCCATCCTTCAGCTACCCTCAACCCCTCCCATTATCTCTGAACACCATCCAGTCCCATCCTTCAGCTACCCTCAACCCCTCCCATTATCTCTGAACACCATCCAGTCCCATCCTTCAGATACCCTCAACCCCTCCCATTATCTCTGAACACCATCCAGTCCCATCCTTCAGCTACCCTCAACCCCTCCCATTATCTCCGAACACCATCCAGTCCCATCCTTCAGCTACCCTCAACCCCTCCCATTATCTCTGAACACCATCCAGTCCCATCCTTCAGCTACCCTCAACCCCTCCCATTATCTCTGAACACCATCCAGTCCCATCCTTCAGATACCCTCAACCCCTCCCATTATCTCTGAACACCATCCAGTCCCATCCTTCAGCTACCCTCAACCCCTCCCATTATCTCCGAACACCATCCAGTTTTGATTTCGATTTACCATAGATTTTTTCAACTGTGCTGTGATGCTTCACAAAAGTTAAGAGTAATATGTTTATGTTTGGAACATCGAATCGCAATAAAACCACAGTATCAAGTCTCAATACATATCGGATCGGCACTAAAGTGTCCTATCCGTCTGGCAGTCCTATCCGTCTGGCCGCCCTGTCCGTCTGGCCGTCCTGTCCGTCTGGCCGCCCTGTCCGTCTGATAACAGAAGGACAGCTGTTAACTCCACAGCGATCACATCACTGAGCCTGACTGAATAGAGAGCAGGTTACCGCCCACCCAGCACCAACAGCCTGTTAGAAACACCACCAGCATCAAAATGTGATCCTCTGTATGAGCTGTAAAATATGACCCAGATTCACTGAGACAACGAGCAGCACAGCCTCTGTATGAGCTGAAAAATATGACCCAGATTCACTGAGACAACGAGCAGCACAGCCTCTGTATGAGCTGAAAAATATGACCCAGATTCACTGAGACAACGAGCAGCACAGCCTCTGTATGAGCTGAAAAATATGACCCAGATTCACTGAGACAACGAGCAGCACAGCACTACCCTACGACCCCTTGTCAAAAGTAGTGCGATATAAAGGGAACAGAGAAAAAAGGCGGCTCTCTACTCAGTGGTTTGAACAACAACAATAATGCTGTATTTGGAATCTGGGATTAACATCTGAAAGTCCTTGCAGCTATTTGACTGACCATGACCATCTATATATCCGGAGTAGCATTAGACCTTAAAATGATTGGAATGTCTCTCCTTCATAGGGATGTGGTTTTATGTCACTTTATGTCTCTCCTTCATAGGGATGTGGTTTTATGTCACTTTATGTCTCTCCTTCATAGGGATGTGGTTTTATGTCACTTTATGTCTCTCCTTCATAGAGATGTGGTTTTATGTCACTTTATGTCTCTCCTTCATAGGGATGTGGTTTTATGTCACTTTATGTCTCTCCTTCATAGGGATGTGGTTTTATGTCACTTTATGTCTCTCCTTCATAGGGATGTGGTTTTATGTCACTTTATGTCTCTCCTTCATAGGGATGTGGTTTTATGTCACTTTATGTCTTTATGTCTCTCCTTCATAGGGATGTGGTTTTATGTCACTTTATGTCTCTCCTTCATAGGGATGTGGTTTTATGTCACTTTATGTCTCTCCTTCATAGGGATGTGGTTTTATGTCACTTTATGTCTCTCCTTCATAGGGATGTGGTTTTATGTCACTTTATGTATCTCCTTCATAGGGATGTGGTTTTATGTCACTTTATGTCTCTCCTTCATAGAGATGTGGTTTTATGTCACTTTATGTCTCTCCTTCATAGAGATGTGGTTTTATGTCACTTTATGTCTCTCCTTCATAGGGATGTGGTTTTATGTCACTTTATGTCTCTCCTTCATAGGGATGTGGTTTTATGTCACTTTATGTCTCTCCTTCATAGGGATGTGGTTTTATGTCACTTTATGTCTCTCCTTCATAGGGATGTGGTTTTATGTCACTTTATGTCTCTCCTTCATAGGGATGTGGTTTTATGTCACTTTATGTCTCTCCTTCATAGGGATGTGGTTTTATGTCACTTTATGTCTCTCCTTCATAGGGATGTGGTTTTATGTCACTTTATGTCTCTCCTTCATAGGGATGTGGTTTTATGTCACTTTATGTCTCTCCTTCATAGAGATGTGGTTTTATGTCACTTTATGTCTCTCCTTCATAGAGATGTGGTTTTATGTCACTTTATGTCTCTCCTTCATAGGGATGTGGTTTTATGTCACTTTATGTCTCTCCTTCATAGGGATGTGGTTTTATGTCACTTTATGTCTCTCCTTCATAGGGATGTGGTTTTATGTCACTTTATGTCTCTCCTTCATAGGGATGTGGTTTTATGTCACTTTATGTCTCTCCTTCATAGGGATGTGGTTTTATGTCACTTTATGTCTCTCCTTCATAGAGATGTGGTTTTATGTCACTTTATGTCTCTCCTTCATAGAGATGTGGTTTTATGTCACTTTATGTCTCTCCTTCATAGGGATGTGGTTTTATGTCACTTTATGTCTCTCCTTCATAGGGATGTGGTTTTGTCACTTTATGTCTCTCCTTCATAGAGATGTGGTTTTATGTCACTTTATGTCTCTCCTTCATAGGGATGTGGTTTTATGTCACTTTATGTCTCTCTTTCATAGGGATGTGGTTTTATGTCACTTTATGTCTCTCCTTCATAGGCATGTGGTTTTATGTCACTTTATGTCTCTCCTTCATAGAGATGTGGTTTTATGTCACTTTATGTCTCTCCTTCATAGGGATGTGGTTTTATGTCACTTTATGTCTCTCCTTCATAGAGATGTGGTTTTATGTCACTTTATGTCTCTTGAACACTTGGTATGTATACTAACAAGTATAAGTAGAATAAGTAGAATAACAGCAGGTTTTCAACTACCAGTCTGGAAGGCCCAAAAAATTGTCAAAGACTTCAGTCACCAAAGTCATAACCTTTTCTCTCTGCTATCGCACGGCAAGCGGTACCGGAGCATCAAGTCCAGGCCCAAAAGGCTCTTTAACAGCTTCTACCACCAAACCATAAAACTGCTGGACAACTAATCAAATGGCTACCTGGACTATTTACATTGACACCCCCCCCCCCTCCATTTTGTTTTACACTGCTGCTACTCGCTGTTTATAATATCTATGCATAGTCACTTTACCCACCCCTACCTACATGTACATATTACCTTGACTAACCTGTACCCCACACATTGACGCAGTGCCGGTACCCCCTGTATATAGCCTCGGTATTGTTATTTTATTGTGTTACTAAATAAACTAAAGTATAAAATGAAAAGTAACTATTTTCTTAACTCTATATTTGAGCTGCACTGTTGGTTAGTGGCTCGTAAGTAAGCATTTCATGGGAAGGTCTACACTTGTTGTATTCGGCTCATCTGACAAATACAATTTGATTTATGAACAAAAGGTTTTCAACATAATCCAGGGAGAATCAGGAATGTCTAGGCCCCTTTTTTCAATCTTTACTAACGACATGCCACTCTATGAACGCAGATGACAACACTATACACGTCAGCTACGACAGCAACTGAAATGACTGCAACCCTTAACAAAGAGCTGCAGTTAGTTTCAGAGTGGGTGGCAAGGAATAAGTTAGTCCGAAATATATAAACAATTTAAACCATTGTATTTGGGACAAATCATGCACTAAATCTCAGATAAATCTTGTAAAAAATAATGTGGGAATGAGTTGACTAAATTACTTGGCGTAGCCCTGGATGGTAAACTATCATGGTCAAAACATATTGATACAACAGAGGCTAAAATGTGGAGAAGTCTGTCCATAATAAAGCGCTGCTCTACCTTCTTAACAACACTATCAACAAGGCAGGTCCTACAGGCCCTAGTTTCTACCTTCTTAACAGCACTATCAACAAGGCAGGTCCTACAGGCCCTAGTTTCTACCTTCTTAACAACACTATCAACAAGGCAGGTCCTACAGGCCCTAGTTTCTACCTTCTTAACAGCACTATCAACAAGGCAGGTCCTACAGGCCCTAGTTTCTACCTTCTTAACAACACTATCAACAAGGCAGGTCCTACAGGCCCTAGTTTCTACCTTCTTAACAACACTATCAACAAGGCAGGTCCTACAGGCCCTAGTTTCTACCTTCTTAACAGCACTATCAACAAGGCAGGTCCTACAGGCCCTAGTTTCTACCTTCTTAACAACACTATCAACAAGGAAGGTCCTACAGGCCCTAGTTTCTACCTTCTTAACAACACTATCAACAAGGAAGGTCCTACAGGCCCTAGTTTCTACCTTCTTAACAACACTATCAACAAGGCAGGTCCTACAGGCCCTAGTTTCTATCTTCTTAACAGCACTATCAACAAGACAGGTCCTACAGGCCCTAGTTTCTACCTTCTTAACAACACTATCAACAAGGCAGGTCCTACAGGTCCTAGTTTCTACCTTCTTAACAACACTATCAACAAGGCAGGTCCTACAGGCCCTAGGTTCTACCTTCTTAACAACACTATCAACAAGACAGGTCCTACAGGCCCTAGTTTCTACCTTCTTAACAACACTATCAACAAGGCAGGTCCTACAGGCCCTAGTTTCTACCTTCTTAACAACAAGGCAGGTCCTACAGGCCCTAGTTTCTACCTTCTTAACAACACTATCAACAAGGAAGGTCCTACAGGCCCTAGTTTATACCTTCTTAACAACACGATCAACAAGGCAAGTCCTACAGGCCCTAGTTTCTACCTTCTTAACAACACTATCAACAAGGCAGGTCCTACAGGCCCTAGTTTCTACCTTCTTAACAACACTATCAACAAGGCAGGTCCTACAGGCCCTAGTTTCTACATTCTTAACAACATGATCAACGAGGCAGGTCCTACAGGCCCTAGTTTCTACCTTCTTAACAACACTATCAACAAGGCAGGTCCTACAGGCCCTAGTTTCTACATTCTTAACAACATGATCAACGAGGCAGGTCCTACAGGCCCTAGTTTCTACCTTCTTAACAACACTATCAACAAGGCAGGTCCTACAGGTCCTAGTTTCTACCTTCTTAACAACACTATCAACAAGGCAGGTCCTACAGGCCCTAGTTTTGTTGCACCTTGACGACTGTTCAGTCGTGTGGTCAGGTGCCACAAAAAAGGACTTAGGAAAATTGCAATTGGCTCAAAACAGGGCAGCACGGCTGGCCCTTAGATGTACACAGGGAGGTAATATTAATAATATGCATGTCAATCTCTCCTGGCTCGAAGTCGAGTAGAGATGGACTTCATCACTACTTTTATTTATGAGAGGTATTGACATGTTGAATGCACCAAGCTGTCTGTCTAAACTACTGGCACACAGCTCGGACACCCATACATACCCCACAAGACATGCCACCAGAGGTCTGTCTAAAATACTGGCACACAGCTCAGACACCCATACATACCCCACAAGACATGCCACCAGAGGTCTGTTTAAACTACTAACACACAGCTCAGACACCCATACATACCCCATAAGACATGCCACCAGAGGTCTGTTTAAACTACTAACACACAGCTCAGACATCCATACATACCCCATAAGACATGCCACCAGAGGTCTGTTTAAACTACTAACACACAGCTCAGACACCCATGCATATCCCACAAGACATGCCACCAGAGGTCTCTTTACAGTCCCCAAGTCCAGAACAGACTATGGGAGGCGCACAGTACTACATAGAGCCATGACTACATGGAACTCTATTCCACAGTACTACATAGAGCCATGACTACATGGAACTCTATTCCACAGTACTACATAGAGCCATGACTACATGGAACTCTATTCCACAGTACTACATAGAGCCATGACTACATGGAACTCTATTCCACATCAAGCAAATGATAACACAGTAGAATCAGATTTTAAAAAACAGCAGGGACTGTAAAGCAACACAAACACATGCATACACACACACGATAACATACGTTGAGCCAGTAACCAAAAGGTTGCTGGATCAAATCCCAGAGCTGACAAGGTAAACATCTCCTGTTCTGCCCCTGAACAAGGCAGTTAACCCACTGTTCCCCGGTAGGCCGTCATTGTAAATAAGATTTTTTTCTTAACTGACTTGCATAGTTAAATAAAAAGTTAAATACACACGAATGCATGGATTTTGTGTTGTAGATATGTGGTAGTAGAGTTGGGGCCTGAGTGCACACAGTGTGTTGTGAATTCTGTAATGAATATATTGTTTTTAAAATTGAATAACTGCCTTCATGTTGCTGGACTCTAGGAAGAGTAGCTGCTGCCTTGGCAGGAACTAATGGGGATCCATAATAAACCCCAGGAAGAGTAGCTGCTGCCTTGGCAGGAACTAATGGGGACCCATAATAAACCCCAGGAAGAGTAGCTGCTGCCTTAGCAGGAACTAATGGGGACCCATAATAAACCCCAGGAAGAGTAGCTGCTGCCTTGACAGGAACTAATGGGGATCCATAATAAACCCCAGGAAGAGTAGCTGCTGCCTTGGCAGGAACCAATGGGGATCCATAATAAACCCCAGGAAGAGTAGCTGCTGCCTTGACAGGAACTAATGGGGATCCATAATAAACCCCAGGAAGAGTAGCTGCTGCCTTGTCAGGAACTAATGGGGATCCATAATAAACCCCAGGAAGAGTAGCTGCTGCCTTGGCAGGAACTAATGGGGATCCATAATAAACCCCAGGAAGAGTAGCTGGTGCCTTGGCAACAGGAACTAATGGGGATCCATAATAAACCCCAGGAAGAGTAGCTGCTGCCTTGGCAGGAACTAATGGGGATCCATAATAAACCCCAGGAAGAGTATCTGCTGCCTTGGCAGGAACTAATGGGGATCCATAATAAACCCCAGGAAGAGTAGCTGCTGCCTTGGCAGGAACTAATGGGGATCCATAATAAACCCCAGGAAGAGTAGCTGCTGCCTTGGCAGGAACTAATGGGGATCCATAATAAACCCCAGGAAGAGTAGCTGCTGCCTTGACAGGAACTAATGGGGATCCATAATAAACCCCAGGAAGAGTAGCTGCTGCCTTGACAGGAACTAATGGGGATCCATAATAAACCCCAGGAAGAGTAGCTGCTGCCTTGGCAGGAACTAATGGGGATCCATAATAAACCCCAGGAAGAGTAGCTGCTGCCTTGGCAGGAACTAATGGGGATCCATAATAAACCCCAGGAAGAGTAGCTGCTGCCTTGGCAGGAACTAATGGGGATCCATAATAACCCCCAGGAAGAGTAGCTGCTGCCTTGGCAGGAACTAATGGGGATCCATAATAACCCCTAGGAAGAGTAGCTGCTGCCTTGGCAGGAACTAATGGGGATCCATAATAACCCCCAGGAAGAGTAGCTGCTGCCTTGACAGGAACTAATGGGGATCCATAATAACCCCCAGGAAGAGTAGCTGCTGCCTTGACAGGAACTAATGGGGATCCATAATAAACCCCAGGAAGAGTAGCTGCTGCCTTGACAGGAACTAATGGGGATCCATAATAAACCCCAGGAAGAGTAGCTGCTGCCTTGGCAGGAACTAATGGGGATCCATAATAAATACAATACAAACTACCAGTCTAGTTAAATAGCTACGGGATAACACAGGAGTGAATGACAGACAAGTCACTCCATGGAGGGTGGGAGGGAGGGACTAGGCAGTGTGGTCCCTACCATCGTTGGCTGACTTAGTGATGAGCTGACCACAGTCCATAACCCTAACATCAGCGTACGGCCTGCTGGCTCCGTCCGTCTTCAGACCCTCAATCCTCTTGATCACCTCAAAGCCTGAGATGACCAGGCCAAACACCACATGGACCCTGCAGGGAGGAGAAAGGATCAGAGAGGGGTGGAGAGGTGAGGGACCACAGTACCACAGCGAGGTTAGACACTGAAAATAATACAACAGGGAGAAGTTAGGGCCAACCAAGATAGTTGTATTGATTAATTTTATGTGCCAAGTAAACCTTCTCTGGAGCCGCAAGGTAGTGAGACAAGACATACCCATCGAGATGAGGTGCTGTCTTGGTGGTTCTGTTCGAGGAATCCAACCAGGGTTACAGTCCGGTAGGGCCCGGGCAGAGTTATGGAACACAGCGAGAAAGGAGGGAGAGAATGAGAGGACATGTCACGGCAACCAAAACACAGGTAGAAACCATGGCCATTATTACATAGCATTTATCTGCAACACCTCTTTTAATTATTTTTTTTAAGTAAAAAAATGTAATGACCAAGTATACTGGGCTTAAAGGAAGAGCTATAGTTGAAGTATTCTGCTATCAGGTGAGGACAGGTGTGTGTTGAGGTAATCTGCTATTATCAGGTGAGGACAGGTGTGTGTAGAGGTATTATGTTATGAGGTGAGAACAGGTGTGTGTTGAGGAATTCTGTAATGAGGTGAGGACAGGTGTGTGTGTGTTGAGGAATTCTGTAATGAGGTGAGGACAGGTGTGTCTTGAGGTATTCTGTAATGAGGTGAGGACAGGTGTGTGTTGAGGTATTCTGTAATGAGGTGAGGACAGGTGTGTGTTGAGGTATTCTGTTATGAGGTGAGGACAGGTGTGTCTTGAGGTATTCTGTAATGAGGTGAGGACAGGTGTGTGTTGAGGTATTCTGTAATGAGGTGAGGACAGGTGTGTGTTGAGGTATTCTGTAATGAGGTGAGGACAGGTGTGTGTTGAGGTATTCTGTAATGAGGTGAGGACAGGTGTGTGTTGAGGTATTCTGTAATGAGGTGAGGACAGGTGTGTCTTGAGGTATTCTGTAATGAGGTGAGGACAGGTGTGTGTTGAGGTATTCTGTAATGAGGTGAGGACAGGTGTGTGTTGAGGTATTCTGTTATGAGGTGAGGACAGGTGTGTGTGTGTGTTGAGGTATTCTGTTATGAGGTGAGGACTGGTGTGTGTGTGTGTGTTGAGGTATTCTGTTATGAGGTGAGGACTGGTGTGTGTGTGTGTGTTGAGGTATTCTGTTATGAGGTGAGGACTGGTGTGTGTTGAGGTATTCTGTAATGAGGTGAGGACTGGTGTGTGTGTGTTGAGGTATTCTGTAATGAGGTGAGGACTGGTGTGTGTGTGTGTGTTGAGGTATTCTGTTATGAGGTGAGGACTGGTGTGTGTTGAGGTATTCTGTAATGAGGTGAGGACTGGTGTGTGTGTGTTGAGGTATTCTGTAATGAGGTGAGGACTGGTGTGTGTGTGTGTGTGTTGAGGTATTTTGCAATGAGGTGAGGACAGGTGTATGTTGAGGTATTCTGTAATGAGGTGAGGACAGGTGTGTGTTGAGGTATTCTGCTATCAGGTGAGGACAGGTGTGTGTGTGTGTTGAGGTATTCTGTAATGAGGTGAGGACAGGTGTGTGTTGAGGTATTCTGCTATCAGGTGAGGACAGGTGTGTGTTGAGGTATTTTGTAATGAGGTGAGGACTGGTGTGTGTGTGTGTTGAGGTATTCTGCTATCAGGTGAGGACTGGTGTGTGTGTGTGTGTGTGTTGAGGTATTCTGCTATCAGGTGAGGACTGGTGTGTGTGTGTGTGTGTGTTGAGGTATTCTGCTATCAGGTGAGGACTGGTGTGTGTGTGTGTGTGTGTGTGTGTGTGTGAGGTATTCTGATATCAGGTGAGGACTGGTGTGTGTTGAGGTATTCTGTAATGAGGTGAGGACAGGTGTGTGTTGAGGTATTCTGTAATGAGGTGAGGACTGGTGTGTGTGTGTTGAGGTATTCTGCTATCAGGCGAGGACAGGTGTGTGTGTTGAGGTATTCTGCTATCAGGCGAGGACAGGTGTGTGTGTGTGTTGAGGTATTCTGCTATCAGGTGAGGACAGGTGTGTGTGTTGAGGTATTCTGCTATCAGGCGAGGACAGGTGTGTGTGTTGAGGTATTCTGCTATCAGGTGAGGACAGGTGTGTGTGTTGAGGTATTCTGCTATCAGGTGAGGACAGGTGTGTGTGTTGAGGTATTCTGCTATCAGGTGAGGACAGGTGTGTGTGTTGAGGTATTCTGCTATCAGGTGAGGACAGGTGTGTGTGTTGAGGTATTCTGCTATCAGGTGAGGACAGGTGTTGAGGTATTCTGGAGCCATAAACAACAGAACCTTTTGTGACAACAGTCATTGTCATGCTATACCATCATGGCGAAATGTAAAATGACTCACTGTGCTCAATGTCAGAAGTAGACAATACATGTTCACACTACAATAATATACTATCTAGATGGATGTTTAAATGACTGCTGGCTCTGTTGTGTTGCTGCCCTGGTGCAGTAGAAAAGAGGCTGTGTTCATAGTGTACATTAAGTTACGGCCCTAGAAAATCCCTTTAATTTCTTGGCCTGATTCCATCTAGTTTTTCTCCAAATTCTGTTTCTTTGTTTAGTTTTTCCAGATTTCCATTTTTCAGGTTTTCACTCTCAAAATCACACTTTTTAGAATAGAAAAACAACCAAATTTGATGTTTTAAGTTCACAACCATGCTTAAACCACATCAGGAGACCCCTTTTGAGATCTGGGATTTTTTTTTTTAACTCAACTGCGCACCAGCCAGAGACCGAATTTGAAAAACAAAATGGCCACCGGATTGAGGCAAATAATCATGATATTCTGCAAAGTAGGCATAGGTTACATTGTTATTAACATTGAATTGAGAAGGTTTTTGGGAAAGTCATTACATTAGCATCATCGCTAACAGCTACTACAAAAGTGGTAGACAAACGCGCACACAGACATTCCCGTGCTGTTGACTCTTCATGTTTTACGATAATATGGGGAAAATAAATTACTTTTCTAATAAATGCAATACATTTAGTTGATGCATTTTTTAAATATTGTTGAATTCCATTTTAATTGTCTGGATTCCGTGATTGCATCCGCATTCTCCGCAGCATGGATTTTATAGGGCCCTGCTAAGTTTAAAACAGACTAGTGAATGAGAGATAAAGACAGACAGACAGGAGAAGAGAGAGAAACAGAAACAGCCCCGGAGACATATTACCTTGGAAGAGCACGATGACTTTCTGCAAATTTTACACAAAAATGGCAAGAGAAACATTGTAACTTATTTGTGTAAAAAAAATAAGGAATCCATGTTTGTTTATTTCTGTGCATTAAAGCACATCGACTGACTGAAGGGGAGAAGGGTTGAAGACAGCTTTGCTTTGAAAACACAAATAGACAGGCCTCTATTCTGCAGTGCTTAGCCCTGACGTAACACAAATAGACAGGCCTCTATTCTGCAGTGCTTAGCCCTGAGGAAACACAAATAGACAGGCCTCTATTCTGCAGTGCTTAGCCCTGAGGAAACACAAATAGACAGGCCTCTATTCTGCAGTGCTTAGCCCTGACGTAACACAAACAGACAGGCCTCTATTCTGCAGTGCTTAGCCCTGGCGTAACATAAATAGACAGGCCTCTATTCTGCAGTGCTTAGCCCTGACGTAACACAAATAGACAGGCCTCTATTCTGCAGTGCTTAGCCCTGACGTAACACAAATAGACAGGCCTCTATTCTGCAGTGCTTAGCCCTGACGTAACACAAATAGACAGGCCTCTATTCTGCAGTGCTTAGCCCTGACGTAACACAAATAGACAGGCCTCTATTCTGCAGTGCTTAGCCCTGAGGAAACACAAATAGACAGGCCTCTATTCTGCAGTGCTTAGCCCTGACGTAACACAAATAGACAGGCCTCTATTCTGCAGTGCTTAGCCCTGACGTAACACAAATAGACAGGCCTCTATTCTGCAGTGCTTAGCCCTGAGGAAACACAAATAGACAGGCCTCTATTCTGCAGTGCTTAGCCCTGACGTAACACAAATAGACAGGCCTCTATTCTGCAGTGCTTAGCCCTAACATAATACATACAAGTTGAAGTCGGAAGTTTACAAACACTTAGGTTTTTCAACCACTCAACAAATTTCTTGTTAACAAACTATAGTTTTGGCAAGCCGGTTAGGACATCTAATTTGTTCATGACACAAGTCATTTTATCAACAATTGTTTACAGACAGATTATTTCACTTATAATTCACTGTATCACAATTCCAGTGGGTCAGAAGTTGACATACACTAAGTTGAATGTGCCATTAAACAGCTTGGAAAATTCAAGAAAATTATGTCATGGCTTTAGAAGCTTCTGATAGGCTAATTGACATCATTTGAGTCAATTGGAGGTGAACCTGTAGATGTATTTCAAGGCCTACCTTCAAACTCAGAAAATCAAAAGAGATCAGCCAAGACCTCTGAAAAAATTTTATACCTCCACAAGTCTGATTCATCCTTGGGAGCAATTTCCAAACACCTGAAGGTACTATGGTAATCTGTACAAACAATACTACGCAAGTATAAACTCCATGGGACCACGCAGCCGTCATAGTAAAATAAAGGTAAAATAAATAAGATGTTGTGGGGATGCTTTGCTGCAGGAGGGACTGGTGCACTTCACAAAATAGATGGCATCATGAGGTAGGAAGCTTGTGGAAGGCTACCCGAAATGTTTGACCCAAGTTAAACAATTTAAAGGCAATGCTACCAAATACTAATTGAGTGTATGTAAACTTCTGACCCACTGGGAATGTGATGAAAGAAATAAAAGCTGAAATAAATCATTCTCTCCTATTATTCTGACATTTCACATTCTTAAAATAAAGTGGTGATCCTAACTGACCTAAGACAGGGAATTTTTACTAGGATTAAATGTCAGGAATTGTGAAAAATTGAGTTTAAATCTATTTGGCTAAGGTGTATGTAAACTTCCGACTTCACCTGTATATAGCCCTGGCATAATACACAGACAGGCCTCAGATAAACAGCAAAACAAATGCCATCTTATGTACAAACCTGTGTGGAAACCTATCAACCAGAAAGCTTAGTAAATGTTATGGCACTATCATGAATTTCTACTCACATGAAGAATTGGGACCCGTTGGTGTGTTTGCCGCGGTTGGCCATGGACAACAGGAAAGCTCGGTCGTGTTTGAGAATAAAGTTCTCGTCTATTTGAGAGAGAGAGAGGCAGGGACAATCTGTGAGATTTACACCTCTCACTGTCTGTGGTGGAGGTGGTGAGAGAGAGGGATGGAGATGGATAGAGGGAGTGAGAGAGAGAGAGATGGAGGAATGGAAAAAGGAATAGAGAAACAGGGGAATAGAGAGAGAGAGAGAGAGAGAGAGAGAGAGAGAGAGAGAGAGAGAGAGAGAGAGAGAGAGAGAGAGAGAGAGAGAGAGAGAGAGAGAGAGAGAGAGAGAGAGAGAGAGAGAGAGAGAGAGAGAGAGAGAGAGAGAGAGAGAGAGAGAGAGAGAGAGAGAGAGAGAGAGAGAGAGAGAGAGAGAGAGAGAGAGAGAGAGATAGAGGAATGGAAAAAGGAATAGAGAGAAACAGGGGAATAGAGAGAGAGAGAGGGATAGAGGGGTAGAGAGAGAGATTGATAGAGAGAGAGAGAGAGAGAGAGAGAGAGAGAGAGAGAGAGGATAGAGAGAGAGATAGAGAAAGAGAGAGAGAGAGACAGAGAAAGAGAGGGATAGAGTGGTAGAGAGAGAGAGATTGATAGAGAGAGAGAGGGATAGAGAGAGAGATGGAGAAAGAGAGACAGAGAAAGAGAGGGATAGAGTGCGAGATCACGTGTCCTCCCAGTATAGGACTGACAGATCAATAACCTGAGATAGAATAGAGGTTCTAATAATGTGATCACTAAAACAATCATCCCTCACCTTCATACTGCTACATCCCTCACCTTTGTTGACATACATTAAATCGCCCCCTACCACCACTCTGCCCCCCGCCCCCTACCACCGCTCTGCTCACCGCCCTGCTCACTAAAAAGCTAATAACAGTGACACGGCTTGAGTGGCTCCAGCTAACAGGAATTGAAAGGTAGAAACCCCCGGAGAAGTACACTAGCTGGCTGGTTGACTGACTAACTGACTGGCTAGCTCAGGGGTTCCCAAACATTTTATTAACTGTGGGACACACCTGGGGAGGTGTCCATTTCCCCGGGAACCACCAGAAAAACCTAACTTAGACCAAAGTAGTAAAAAAAAAAACTTGATCCCAAACATTTATATTCTCATCAATATGTGGTAAGCTTTAATGGCAAATTTGAAGTAAATTACTAGAAAATAGCAATTTATTAATGGACAACAGATTTAGTTCCAAATAGTTCAAATTCATTGTATTAGCCCATAGCTATCATTGATAGGCATATAGTAATTATTGACATACACTAAACTAAAATATAAAACACAACATGCAAAGTGTTTGTTTAAAGGGCTGAAATAAGATCCTAGAAATATTCCATATGCACAAAAAGTGTATTTCTCTGAAATTCTGTGCTCAAATTAGTTTACATCCCTGTTATTGAGCATTTCTCTTTTGCCAAGATAATCCATCCACCTGACAGGTGGCATATCAAGAAACTGATTAAAACAGCATTATCATTACACAGATGCACCTTGTGCTGGGGACACAAGGCCACACAACACAATGGCACAGATGTCTCAAGTTAACGGTTTGTGCAATCTGCAGGAATGACCACCAGAGCTGTTGCCAGAGAATTCAATGTTAATTTCTCTACCATATGCAGCAACATCGTTTCAGAGAATTTGTACGTCCAACCGGCCTCACAACGGCAGACCACATGTCTGGCATCTTGTGGGTGAGCGGTTTGTTCACAACATTGGCATCAGCAGAGTGCCCCATGGTGGCGGTGGGGTTTTAGTATGGGCAGGTATCAGCTACTGACAATGAACACAATTGCAGTTTAAATCGACGGCAATATGAATGTTCAGAAAGGTCCATTGTGAGGCCCATTTCTTTTAAGGTATCTGTGGCCAACAGATGCATATCTGTATTCCCAGTCATGTGAAATCCTAGGATAGGATAAGTAATCCTTCTCACCCCCCCTTTAAGATTTAGATGCACTATTGTAAAGTGACTGTTCCACTGGATGTCATAAGGTGAATGCACCAATTTGTAAGTCGCTCTGGATAAGAGCGTCTGCTAAATGACTTAAATGTAAATGTAAATAGATTAGGGCCTCATGAATTTATTTAAATTGACTGATTTCCTCATATGAACTGTAAATCTTACATGTTGCGTTTATATTTTTGTTCAGTATCAATATACATTATCATTCATAGACCTACAGAAATTATAGCTTTAGTATCGATATACATTATCATTGATAGGCCTATAGTAATTATTGATTTAGTATTAATATACATTATCATTGATAGGTCTATAGTAATTATTGATTTAGTATTAATATACATTATCATTGATAGGTCTATAGTAATTATTGATTTAGTATTAATATACATTATCATTGATAGGTCTATAGTAATTATTGATTTAGTATTAATATACATTATCATTGATCGGTCTATAGTAATTATTGATTTAGTATTAATATACATGATCATTGATCGGTCTATAGTAATTATTGATTTAGTATTAATATACATTATCATTGATAGGTCTATAGTAATTATTGATTTAGTATTAATATACACTCCCCGATCAAGAGTTTTAGAACACCGACTCAATTCCAGGGTTTTTCTCTATTTTCTACAGTGTAGAATAATAGTGAAGACATCAAAACTATGAAGTAACATGTAGTAACCAAAAAAGTTTTAAACAAGTCAAAATATATTATATATTTGAGATTCTTCAAAGTAGCCACCCTTTGCCTTGATGACAGCTTTGCACACTCTTGGCATTCTCTCAACCAGATTCATCAAATCAATCAAATTTATAAAGCCCTTCGTACACCAGCTGATATCACAAAGTGCTGTACAGAAACCCAGCCTAAAACCCCAAACAGCAAGCAATGCAGGTGTAGAAGCACGGTGGCTAGGAAAAACTCCCTAGGAAGGCAGGAACCTAGAAAGAAACCTAGAAAGGAACCAGGCTATGTGGGGTGGCCAGTCCTCTTCTGGCTGTGCCGGGTGGAGATTATAACAGAACATGGCCAAGATGTTCGAGTGTTCATAGATGACCAGCAGGGTCAAATAATAATAATCACAGTGGTTGTCGAGGGTGCAACAGGTCAGCACCTCAGGAGTAAAGAGAGAAAGAGATAATTAGAAACAGCATACTTAAATTCACACAGGACCACGGATAAGACAGGAGAAGTACTCCAGATATAACAAACTGACCCTTGCCCCCTGACACAAACTACTGCAGCATAAATACTGGAGGCTGAGACAGGAGGGGGTCGGGAGACACTGTAGCCCCATCCGATGATACCCCCGGACAGGGCCAAACAGGAAGGATATAACCCCACCCACTGCCAAAGCACAGCCCCCACACCACTAGATGGATATCTTCAACCACCAACTTACCATCCTGAGACAAGGCCAAGTATAGCCCACAAAGATCTACCCCACGGCATTACCCAAGGGGGGCGCTAACCCGGAGAGGAAGATCACGTCAGTGATTCAACCCACTCAAGTGACGCACCCCTCCTAGGGACGGCATGGAAGAGCACCAGTAAGCTAGTGACTCAGCCCCTGTAATAGGGTTAGAGGCAGAGAATCCCAGTGTAGAGAGGGGAACCGGCCAGGGTAGTATTCACCTAGAACGCATTTCAATTAACAGGTGTGCCTTCTTAAAAGCTAATTAGTGGAATTTAATGTGTTTGAGCCAATCAGTTGTGTTGTGACAAGGTAGGGGGGTATTTGTTAAAAGACAAAGTCCATATTATGGCAAGAACAGCTCAAATAAGCAAAGAGTAATGACAGTCCATCATTACTTTAAGACATGAAGGTCAGTCAATCTGGAAAGGTCAGTCACTCCCACTTTGAAAGTTTCTTCAAGTGCAGTCGCAAAGAGCATCAAGCACTATGATGAAACTGGCTCTCATGAGGACCGCCACAGGAATGGAAGACCCAGAGTTACCTCTGCTGCATAGCATAAGTTCATTAGTTACCAGCCTCAGAAATTGCAGACCAAATAAATACTAGAGTTCAAGTAACATACACATCTCAACATCAACTGTTCAAAGGAGACTGAAATCAGGCCTTCATGGTTGAATTGCTGCAAAGAAACCACTACTAAAGGACACCAATAAGAAGAAGAGACTTCCTTGGGCCAAGAAACACGAGCAGTGGACATTAGACCAGTGGAAATTTGTCCTGTGGTCTGATGAGTCCACATTGGAGATGTTTGGTTCCAACCGCTGTCTTTGTGAGACGCAGAGTACATTTACATTACATTTAAGTCATTTAGCAGACGCTCTTATCCAGAGCGACTTACAAATTGGTGCATTCACCTTATGACATCCAGTGGAACAGCCACTTTACAATAGTGCATCTAAATCTTTTAAGGGGGGGGGGGGTGAGAAGGATTACTTTATCCTATCCTAGGTATTCCTTAAAGAGGTGGGGTTTCAGGTGTCTCCGGAAGGTGAATGGATGATCTCTGCATGTGTGGTTCCCACCGTGAAGCATGGAGGAGGTGGTGTTATGGTGAGGGGCTGCTTTGCTGGTGACACGGTCTGTGATTTATTTTGAATTCAAGGCACACTTAACCTGCATGGCTACCAAAGCATTCTGCAGCAATACCCCATCCCATCTGGTTTGGGCTTCGTGGGACTATCATTTGTTCTTCAACGGGACAATGACCCATCACACCTCCAGGCTATGTAGGGGCTATTTGACCAAGAAGGAGAGTGATGGAGTGCTGCATCAGATGACCTGGCCTCCACAATCACCCGTCCTCAACCCAATTGAGATGGTTTGGGATGAGTTAGACACCAGAGTGAAGGAAAAGCAGCCAACAAGTGCCCAGCATATGTGGGAACTCCTTCAAGAAAATGTTGGAAAAGCATTCCTCATGATGCTGGTTGAGAGAATGCCAGGTGTGTGCAAAGCTGTCATCAAGTCAAAGGTTGGCTACTTTGAAGAATCTCAAATATTAAATGGTCACACTTGTTTGGTTACTACAAGATTCCATATGTTATCATAGCTTATATTATTCTAATGTAAAAATAAAGAAAAACCCTTGAATGAGTGGGTGTGTGAACTTTTGACGTGTGTGTGTGTATATATATATATATATATAATCTTCACGTTTGATCAAATGAAGCTTTTCACTGTACCTTTTACACCTGCTGTGCAGGTGACGAATAAACGTTGATTTTATTTGGATGAGATGTTTATCAATAAACCCCTGTGTTAGGGGTGACATTTCTTGGGAATCAGTGGCGTAAACTGTTGGCAGCTCTCCATACGAGGGAGCTATAGCTAGCTATAAACATAGTGTTCGGTAACGCTTAGCTGGCGTACAGGCAGCTAACTCTGACGGCAAGAAACATGATCAAAATCCAAAAACTCCTTCTTGGTCAAATAGACCTTACACAGTCTGGAGGTGTTGGGTCATTGTCCTGTTGAAAAACAAATGATAGTGGGACTAAGCCCAAACCAGCGTATCGCTGCAGAATGCTTTGGTTGCCATGCTGGTTAAGCGAGCCTTGAATTCAAAATAAATCAGACAGTGTCACCAGCAAAGCACCATTACACCTCCTCCTCCATGCTTCATGGTGGGAACCACACATGCAGGGATCATCCGTTCACTTACTCTGCGTCTCACAAAGACATGGCGGTTGGAAGCAAAATTCTCAAATTTGGACTCATCAGACAAAAAGGACAGATTTCCACTGGTCTAATGTCCATCACAGACAAAATGAGAAAAAAATGCAGAAAATCACATTGTATGATTTTTTATGAATTGATTAGCAAATTATGGTGGAAAATAAGTATTTGGTCAACTACAAACAAGAAAGATTTCTGGCTCTCACAGACCTGTAACAACTTCTTTAAGAGGCTCCTCTGTCCTCCACTCGTTACCTGTATTAATGGCACCTGTTTGAACTTGTTATCAGTATTAAAGACACCTGTCCACAACCTCAAACAGTCACTAAGGTACTCTACCTCAGGAGAGCAATACCTTGAGACTTCTTTAATATTAGACATCGCGCACAAGCTGTTAACTGACAAAAATATACACACCCCCACCCATCATCTTCCCAGAGGTAGCGTCTCTGTTCTGCCGGTGAAAATCCCGCCAGCTCTATATTGCCCGTTTCACCGACACGTGTCTTAACGAAGAAACATAAGATGTTGCAGTTTTTAATGTCCCGTTGGTAGGATAAGCGTAATATTAGGTAATTTATTTCCCTAAAAATTACACATTAGCAAGAAGAATGGAAGGCATTTGGAGTTTATTCGCTCGCCTCGGGATTCTCAGAAGGATCCCTGATCTGCGTCCCCTTTCCCAGCGTTCTTTCTTCACCCAAAAAAGAGTGGATCTGTGCCTGTTCCTGTTAGAGCAGGATATCCTTCTCGTCGGACTTGTTAAAAGAAAAAGTTTCTTCCTGTCCGTGGTGAGTAATCACTTTTCTGATGTCCAAAAGTTCTATTCGGTCATAAGAGACGTTAGCAGCAAAAAAAATTGCACATTTGTTTGGGAGAATGTAAAACATCGGCTATGGTCTCGGCGCCATCTCTGCAGCAGAGGTTACTCTGGGTCTTCCTTTCCTGTGGCGATCCTCATGAGAGCCTGTTTCATCATAGAACTTTATTTTTGCGACTGAACTTGAATACATTTTCAAAGTTCTTGAAATTTTCCAGGTTGACTGACCTTCATGTCTTCAAATCTTTCTCGGGCAGGCGTTCCGCTAGCGGAACCCCTCGACAACATTCCACTCAAAAGGCAGCGCGCGAAATTCAAAAAATATATGTTTTTTAATATGTAACTTTCACACATTAACAAGTCCAATACAGCAAATGAAAGATAAACTTCTTGTTAATCTACCCATTGTGTCCGATTTCAAAAAGGCTTTACAGTGAAAGCACAACATATGATTATGTTAGGTCATAGCCAAGTCAAAAAACACAGCCATTTTTCAGCCAAAGATAGGAGTCACAAAAATCAGAAATATAGACAAAATTAATTACTAACCTTTGATGATCTTTATCAGATGACACTCATAGGACATCATGTTACACAATACATGTATGTTTTGTTCGATAATATGCATATTTATATCCAAAAATCTCAGTTTACATTGGCGCGTTATGTGCAGTAATGTATTGTTTCCAAAACATCCGGTGAGTTTTCAGAAATACTCATAATAAACATTGATAAAAGACACAAGTGTTATTCACAGAATTTAAGATAGACTTCTCCTTAATGCAACCGCGGTGTCAGATTTTTAAAAAACCTTTACGGAAAAAACAATCTGAGAACGGCACTCAGAGCCCAATCCAGCCAAAGAAATATCCACCATGTCGGAGTCAACAGAACAGAAATAACATTATAAATATTCACTTACCTTTGATGATCTTCATCAGAAGGCACTCCCCCAGGAATCCCAGTTCGACAATAAATTACTGATTTGTTCCATAAAGTCCATAATTTATGTCCAAATAGCCACTTGTTGTTAGCGTGTTCAGCCCAGTAATCCATCTTCATGAGGCGCGAGCCTCCAGACAAACTCGAAAAGTTCCGTTACAGGTCGTAGAAACATGTCAAGCGATGTATGGAATCTCTAGGATGTTTTTAACATAAATCATCAACAAGGTTCCAACCGGAGAATTTCATTGTCTGAAGAAAAGCACTGGAATGAGAGCCAACTCTGTCGGGCGCGCGAGTCACAAGCCTGAGAAACTCTGCCTGACCCATGACTCATTCAGCTCCCATTCCCCCCTCCTTTATAGCAGAAGACTAAAACAAGTTTCTAAAGACGGTTGACATCTAGTGGTGGCCATAGGAAGTGCAACTTGACCCCATAGACACTGTGTGTTCCATTCGGTAGGCCAAGCTTTGAAAAATCCAACCAGGAGGTTGTTAGTTTTTCTCAGGTTTTCGCCTGCCATATGAGTTCTGTTATACTCACAGACATCATTCAAACAGTTTTAGAAACTTCAGAGTGTTTTATATCCAATACTAATAATATTATGCATATATTAGCATCTGGGACAGAGTAGGAGGCAGTTCACTTTGGGCACGATATTCATCCAAAAGTGAAAATGCTGCCCCCTATCCCAAAAAGGTTAAAGTAATGATGGACTGTCGTTTCTCTTTGGTTATTTGAGCTGTTCTTGCCATAATATGGACGTGGTCTTTTACCAAATAGGGCCACCTTCTGTATACCACCCCTACCTTGTCACAACACCACTGATTGGCTGAAACGCGTTGAGGAAAGAAATTCCACAAATTAACAAGGCATATCTGTTAATTGAAATGCATCTCAAGAAGCTGGTTGCGAGAATGCCAAGAGTGTGCAAAGCTGTCATCAAGGCAAAGGGTGGCTACTTTCAAGAATCTCAAATATAAAATATATTTTGATTTTTTGAACACTTTGTTGGTTACTACATGATTCCATGTGTTATTTCATAGTTTTGATGTCTTCACTGTTATTCTACATTGTAGAAAATAGTACAATTAAGGAAAACCCTGGAATGAGTAGGTGTGTCCAAACTTTTGACTGGTACTATCTATATATACAGTATATATCAAATCCCGCAACACACCTGGAACCTCGTTGTGGGTTTGGGAACCACTGGGCTAGCTGGCTGACTGACAGGCTGGCTGGCTGACTGACTGACCTAGGCATACATCTTGTATTGAGCTGGGGGAGGTGGAGTGGTACAGGTTGACATTGTGTTACTGAGCTGAGGACAGTCTCTTACCTTCTCATTTTGCAAAAGACCACACTCTATAAATAAAAGAATATGTTGAACATTTTAGGCAGGAAGATTGGAGCTTGAAATAAAGAAAATAGATTAGCGTCTCCATGCTGAATCACAAAGCTCACTACTAGATACGTTGACTAGATGGAAGGCAATACAACAAAGAGTTAACAACTTAAAACTGGCGGCTCACCACCAGTTACCTATCTGTCTGTCCATGCAACTACAGGCATGCAGTCGTAGTCTCTAAGATAGAGGTGCACAGCAGCATATTATTTTTTAGATATGAATTGAAAGGGAGATTACGGTATTATATCCGATTAATAGATCCTACTCCTTACCTTCAAAGTAGCCTCCATATATGGATTCCCCTCCTCTTCCATTGCCTGCAAGAAGATTAAACAGTGAGTTTCCAACATGGCACAGAACAGTAAGAATGTATGGAAATCACTAGGGCATCAGATAGGTAGACATTTATAAACTACAGTTCAAAAGTTTGGGGTCACTTAGAAATGTTTTTTTTTTTTTTAAAGCACATTTTTTTGTCCATTAAAATAACATCAAATTGATCAGAAATAGAGTGTAGACATTGTTAATGTTGTAAATGACTATTGCAGCTGGAAACGGCAGATTTTTTCATAGAATATCTACATAGGCGTACAGATGCACATTATCAGAAACCATCACTCCTCCCAGTGAAGAGGCGACTCTGGGATGCTGGCCTTCTAGGCAGAGTTGCAAAGAAAAGCCATATCTCAGACTGGCCAATAAAAATAAAAGAATAAGATGGACAAAATAACAGACAGACAGACACTGGACAGAAGAACTTTGCCTAGAAGGCCAGCATCCCGGAGTCGCCTCTTCACTGTTGACTGGTGCTTTGCGGGTACTATTTAATGAAATGTAATTTGAGGACTTGTGAGGCATCTATTTCTCAAACTAGACACTAATGTACTTGTCGTCTTGCTCAGTTGTGCACCGGGGTCTCCCACTCATCTTTCTATTCTGGTTAGAGCCAATTTGCGCTTTTCTGTGAAGGGAGTAGTACACCGTGTTGTACGAGATCTTCAGTTTCTTGTCAATTCCTCATATGGAATGGCCTTCATTTCTCAGATTAAGAGTAGACTGAAGAGTTTCAGAAGAAAGGTCTTCGTTTCTGGCCATTTTGAGCCTGTAATCGAACCCACACATGCTGATGCTCCAGATACTCAACTAGTCTAAAGGAGGCCAGATGTATTGCTTCTTTAAATCAGAACAGTTTTCAGTTGTGCTAACATAATTGCAAAAGGATTTTCTAATGATCACTTCGACTTTTAAAATGATAAACTTGGATTAGCTAACACAACGTGCCATTGGAACACAGGCGTGATGGTTGCTGATAAATGTAGATATCCCATTAAAAAAAAAAATCAGCCGTTTCCAGCTACAATAGTCATTTACAACATTAACAATGTCTGCACTCTATTTCTGATCAATTTGATCTTATTTTAAATGGACAAAAAAACATGTTTTTGTTTCACACAAACACATTACTGGTCAACAATTCTACAGCATCTACTCATTCAAGGGTTCTTCTTTATGTTACTATTTTCTACACTGTAGAATAATAGTGAAGACATCAAAACTATGAAATAACACATATGGAATCATGTGGTAACCAAAGAATGTGTTAAACAAATCAACATATATTTTAGATTCTTCAAAGTAGCCACCCTTTGGCACCAATGAGAGCTTTGCACACTCTTGGCGTTATCTCAACCAGCTTCAAGAGGTAAGGGGTAGTCACCTGGAATGCATTTCAATTAACAGGTGTGCCTTCTTAAAAGTTCATTTGTGGAATATCTTTCCTCCTTAATGCATTTGAGACAATCAGTTGTGTTGTGACAAGGTAGGGGGGTATTTGGTAAAAGACCAAGTCCATATTATGTCAAGAACAGCTCAAAAAAGCAAAGATAAACGACAGTCCATCATTACTTTAAGACATGAAGGTCAGTCCATCATTACTTTAAGACATGAAGGTCAGTCAATACAACAGTCCATCATTACTTTAAGACATGAAGGTCAGTCAATACGGAACATTTCAAGAACTGAAAGTTACTTCAAGTGCAGTCGCAAAAACCATCCAGCCCTATGATGAAACTGGATCTCATGAGGACTGCCAAAGGAAAGGACCTTGGCTGCAGAGGATAAGTTCATTACAGTTAACTGCACCTCAGCCCCTCAGATTGCAGCCCAAATAAATGCTTCACAGAGTTCAAGTAACAGACACATCTCAACATCAACTGTTCAGAAGAGACTGCGTTGATCAGGCCTTCATGGTCAAATTGCTGCAAAGAAACCACTACTTAAGAAGACCAATAAGAAGAAGAGATTTGCTTGGGCTGAGAAACACAAGCAATGGACATTAGACCGGTGGAAATATGTCCTTTGGTTTGATGAGTCCAAATGTGAGATTTTTGCTTCCAACTGCCGTATCTTTGTGAGACGCAGAGTAGATGAATCCACCTTGAAGCGAAGAGAAGGTTTGCTGGTGGCGACACTGTCGGTGATTTATTTTGAATTCAAGGCAAACTTAACCAGCATGGCTACCAAAGCACTCTGCAGCGATATGCCATCCCATCTGGTTTGGGCTCAACCGGACAATGACCCAAAACACACATCCATGCTGTGTAAGGGCTATTTGACCAAGAGTCATGGAGTGCTGCATTAGATGACCTAGCCTCGGCAATCACCCGAACTCAACCCAATTGAGATGGTTTGGGATGAGTTGGACCACAGAGTGAAGGAAAATCAGCCAACAATTGCCCAGCATATGTGGGAACTGTTGGAAAAACATTCCTCATTCAGCTTGTTGAGAGAATGCCAAGAGTGTGCAAAGATGTCATCAAGGCAAAGGGTGGCTACTTTGAAGAATCTCAAATATCAAATATAGTTTGATTTGTTGAACACTTTGTTGGTTATTTCATAGTTTTGATGTCTTCACTATTATTCTACAATGTAGAAAATAGTAAAAATAAAGAAAAACCCTTGAATGAATAGGTGTCCAAACTTTTGACTGGTACTGTATGTATATTACACAATAGATTGTGTACGTTTACCCTATGAAGATGTAATATATTGTGCAGGTTTACCCTATGAAGATGTAATATATTGTGTAGGTTTACCCCATGAAGATGTAATATATTGTGCAGGTTTACCCTATGAAGATGTAATATATTGTGCAGGTTTACCCTATGAAGATGTAATATATTGTGCAGGTTTACCCTATGAAGATGTAATATATTGTGCAGGTTTACCCCATGAAGATGTAATATATTGTGCAGGTTTACCCTATGAAGATGTAATATATTGTGCAGGTTTACCCTATGAAGATGTAATATATTGTGCATGTTTACCCTATGAAGATGTAAAATATTGTGTAGGTTTACCCTCGGTGAAGTCTCCTCCCTGTATCATGAAGTTCTTTACAACTCTGTGAAATGTGGAGCCTTTAAAACACAGCTTTTTCCCTGTGCTTTTCCCAGTTCCTCTCTCACCTGTAAAAACACAGTTACAGAATTAACTAAATGAATGTGTTTGAAGTTGTAATAGTCGTATGTGCAGGATACACATGGTATACAACATCTAACCAAATACTTACTGCAGGTTCCTTCTCCACAATAATACAAAATAAAATATAATCATAGGAACATAAAGTAAATGGCTCAGTAGAATAGAATAAATGTTTAAGTTATATTACAGGAAGTCAATTTATACTCCAATATTTTATACTTCCAACACGTCTCATGTCCTTTTGGGGAAAGGAGGATTGGGGGGCAAGTTTCAATTGTGCAGTATTTAGCAATCATAATAAGATTCTGGTAGCAGCAGTTGAGATGTGTGTGTAGCGTGTGTGTGTAGCGTGTGTGTGTGATGAAGGTTATTATTTTAAACTAAAACAAATACTTTTTTTTGTAAACTGAAATAAAACAAACCTGTTACTAAAAGTATTAATTTAAATCCCTCCCCTTATTATCTTAAAAACCCCACCTATTATCGTAGACCCCAGAACGAACTAAAACAAAAACCATCATGAATTACATTAGGTGTTAGTTTTTTCTCTCTCCATTTTGGGCAAAATCAACTAAAGACATTTTTAATTGATTTTTAAGTTTTTTTTCAAGCCTCAATCTGGGGGGTGATGTCACATTGACTTTCCCTTCTTAGACGTTGCAAACATCAAGCAACGGTAGAGTGCCATGTCAGACTGTGCAGTTGGGCACCAGACAGCTATAACACATTGGTCATGTCCCTCTGCTCAGACGTTGCCAACTGGATCTTACATCTGGATAGGTATCAGCTAACCACAACATATGCTATAGCAGTCTGGTGTCCGATTGCAGTCGATGACAATGCATGCACCCATTGGTTGATGCATGCAATGTCTGAGTAGGGGAACGCGACCATGATGCAGTTAGCTGATACGTAAAAATACCTATCCAGGTTTTGTAAGCTCTGGCAGAAGTCAGCAACTTCTGAGCAGAGGAACGCAATTACTTAGCTCTCACACTATCTTCACATGTTAATAAAAAAATGAAAATGTGAAATGTCTTCAGTCAATAAGTATTCAACCCCTTTGTTATGACAAGCCTAAATAAGTTCAGGAGTAACCATTTGCTTAACAAGGACTCACTGTGTGCAACAACAGTATTTAACATGATTTTTGAATGGACTAACACGTCTCTTTACCCCACACACACACATCTGTTACGGTCCCTCGGTCGAGCAGTGAATTTCAAACACAGATTCAACAACAAAGACCAAGGAGGTTTTCCAATAAAGAAGGGCCCTGGTAGAATGGTAAAAAAAAGACAAATACATTGAATCCATCTTTCAGTATTGGTGAAGTTATTAATTACACACCACCCGAAGTATCACTACAAAGATACAGGCGTCCTATCTTTCAGTATGGTGAAGTTATTAATTACACACCACCCGAAGTATCACTACAAAGATACAGGCGTCCTATCTTTCAGTATGGTGAAGTTATTAATTACACACCACCCGAAGTATCACTACAAAGATACAGGCGTCCTATCTTTCAGTATGGTGAAGTTATTAATTACACACCACCCGAAGTATCACTAAAGATACAGGCGTCCTATCTTTCAGTATTGGTGAAGTTATTAATTACACACCACCCGAAGTATCACTACAAAGTTACAGGCGTCCTATCTTTCAGTATGGTGAAGTTATTAATTACACACCACCCGAAGTATCACTACCAAGATACAGGCGTCCTTCCTAAGTTGCCGGAGAGGAAGGAAAGAGCTCAGGGATTTCACAATGAGGCCAATGGTGACTTTAAAACTGTTAAAGGAGTTTAATGGCTGTGATGGGAGAAAACTGAAGCCCGATCAACAACATTGTAATTTCTCCACAATTCTAACCAATACATGTGATTAGCAAATGTTATAGCGGGTGTAGCGAAATGCTGCAGTCGACAAGGTTGTTCTGGCTCTGAGTTATATAATGAGCTAACGTTGTGTCAAATGGACAATGTGCCGATCCTCTCCAACCTGGCAGGGTATAATTTGATATGAAATCTTTTCTTAATTTATAGACTAATCTATGCTGATCAGGCCTGCTCCTGGCCGATATGCAGCCCTAGCTGAGAAAAAAACCCAAATCCCTGCAAAGTAGAATAGTAGCCTAGGCTATACAGTGTCGGGCCACAATGCATTTTATGAATGCCCATGTGGTAGCCACCGTTTGTAAAACAGGCAATTTACCTTTTTAATCCCAGTCATTTGGTGACATTAAATTGTGTTAATGCAGATCATTTTACGTAAACGTGGTTTTGCAGATTTCACACTTACGAAATAAACTAAAACTTGTTTCTCACACTACCAAATCAAATTGTATTGGTCACATACACGTGATTAGCAGATGTTATTGCAGGTGTAGTGAAATGTTTGTGTTTCTAGCTCCAACAGTGCAGTAATATCTAACCAGTGATATCTAACAAATTACACAATATGTACCCAACACACACAAATCTAAGTAGGAATGAAGACAATATACATATGGACGAGCGATGTCAGAGCAGAACGGACTAAGATACCGTAGAATAGTAAAGAATACAGAATATACACGAGATGAGTAATGCAAGATATGAAAATATCTTTAAGTGACGAAGAATATGGATGACAGTATCTACATATGAGATGAGTAATGCAAGATATGTAATATTAAAGTGACTAGTGTTCCTTTCCTGAAAGTGGCCAGTGACTTCTAGTCTATGCCTATAGGCAGCAGCCTCTAAATGTGCTAGTGATGGCTGTTTAACAGTCTGATGGCCTTGAGATAGAAGCTGGGTTTCAGTCTCTCGGTCCCAGCTTTGATGCACCTGTACTGACCTCGCCTTCTGGATGATAGCGGGGTGAACAGGCCGTAGCTCGAGTGGTTGTTGTCCTTGATGATCTCCTTGGCCTTCCTGTGACAATGGGTGCTGTAGGTGTTCTGGAGGGCGGGCAGTCCTGGAGGGTGGGCAGTTTGCCCCTGGTAATGCTTTGGGCAGACCGCACCACCCTCTGGAGTGCCTTGCGGTGGCGGACGGTGAAATTGCCGTACCAAGTGGTGATACAGCCCGATAGGATGCGCACAATGGTACATCTGTAAAAGTTTGTGAGGGTCTTAGGAGACAAGCTGAATTTCTTCAGCCTCCTGAGGTTGAAGAGGCGCTGTTGCGCCTTGTTCACCACACTGTGTGAGGGTGGTCCATTCCAGTTTGTCAGTGATGTGTACACCAAGGAACTTGAAGCTTTCCACCTTCTCCACTGAGGTCCAGTCAATGTAGATAGGGGGGTGCTGCTTCCTGAAGTCAACGATTATGTCCTTTGTTTTGTTAATGTTGAGTTGTTTTCCAGGCGCCACACTACCAGAGCCCTCACCTCCTCCCAATAGGCTGTTTCATCGTCGTTGGTAATCAAGCCTACTACTGTTGTGTCATCTGCAAACTTGATGATTGAGCTGGAGACGTGCTTGGCCACGCAGTCATGGGTGAACAGGAAGTACCCGAGGGGGCTGAGCACGCACCCTTGTGGGGCCCCAGTTTTGAGGATTAGCGGAGTGGAGCTGATGTTTCCTGCCTTCACCACCTGGGAACACCCGTCAGGATGTCCAGGACCCAGTTGCAGAGGGCGGGGTTCAGACCCAGGACTTCGAGCTTAATGATGAGCTTGGAGGGTACTATGGTGTTAAATGCTGAGCTGTAGTCAATAAACAGTATTCTTGTACTGACGATGCATCAAAAGGCAATTTGGAACTCGGTTGTGAGTGTTGCAATTAAGGGCAGTCAGTTTTTACGCACTTCAGCACTCAGCAGTCCGAGCTTGTGTGGCCTACCACTTCGCAGCTGAGCCGTTGTTGCTCCAAGACGCTTTTCACTTCACAATAACAGCACTTTAAGTTGACCGGGGCAACTCTAGCAGGGCAGATATTTAAGCTGACATGTTGGAAAGGTGACATCCTATGACGGTGCCACGTTGAAAGTCACTGAGCTCTTCAGTAAGGCCATTCTACTGTTTGTCTATGGAGATTGAATTGCTGTATGCTCAATTGTTTTTTACTTTTTACTTTTGTAGCTTGTCTACAGTTTTGTTGGTGTATCGAGTCAGTCAGATGTTTCTATAGGCAGTCATTTCTGTAGGCCTAATGGGAGATTGGATGCGCAGCACGTGTGTAAAGGGAGCGGTCGGATTGAGACGTGACATTTACTCCTGAGGTGCTGACTTGCTGCACCCTCGACAACTACTGTGATTATCATTATTTGACCATGCTGGTCATTTATGAACATCTAGGCCATGTTCTGTTATAATCTCCACCCGGCACAGTCAGAAGAGGACTGGCCACCCCTCATAGCCTGGTTCCTCTCTACCCAGTACAGCCAGAAGAGGACTGGCCACCCCTCATAGCCTGGTTCCTCTCTAGGTTTCTTCCTAGGTTTTGGCCTTTCTAGGGAGTTTTTCCTAGCCACCGTGCTTCTACACCTGCATTGCTTGCTGTTTTGGGTTTTAGGCCGGGTTTCTGTTCAGCACTTTGAGATATCAGCTGATGTACGAAGGGCTTATTAAATACATAATATATAAAAAAAAATATTTTTATATATATAAAAAAAAAGAGAATGTCGGGAGAAGAACTGTGACCACTGGTCACTTTTTTGTTGGAGTCTCTAATGCACATAACACATGGAAGGATCTACGAGAATTAACAGTTGTCTTCGAGAGAAGAGAGATGGATTGGGATGTGAGGGGGGTGTCGATCCCCCTTCCTAAATACCACTCATATTTAGGAAGGGGGAATGGCAAACACAATGTAAGTAATTGAATATGTCATTTAGCAGTAATTGAATTTATGTCATAAATTCATTTAGCAGTAATTGAATTTATGTCATTTAGCAGTAATTGAATTTATGTCATTTAGCAGTAATTGAATTTGTCATTTAGCAGTAATTGAATTTATGTCATTTAGCAGTAATTGAATTTATGTACCCCTAATTGCACCGAATACATCTGTTTATCCTACAGCTATTGTAAACAGTAATCATGAGCCTATAAACCAGAGTTACACTGTTAGCACTGAGGCGGTGTGCAATAGTAGGAAGACCACATTATCCAGCTCACCCTGCACTATCAGCTTCACTTGTGTGTAGAAGGTAGTTGTTAGGTTAGACTACTCGTTCGTTATTACTGCATGGTCGGATCTAGAAGCACAAAGCATTTCGCTACACTCGCATTAACATCTGCTAACCATGTGTATGTGACCATTAACATCTGCTAACCATGTGTATGTGACAAATAAAATTTGAATACCATGAGTAAGTCTTCCTCCGATATGCTTCCCAGTAAAGCATTAAAAACAATCAAGCAACCCCGAAAAGTGCTAAAAATAGCCCATATTAACATATGTAGCCTAAGAAACCAGGTCCATGAAGTCAATAACTTGCTAGTAAACGATGACATTCATATTCTATCTCTGAAACCCACTTAGATAATACCTTTGATACAGTGGTCGCATACATGGTTATAACATCTACAGAAAATACAAATGTCAACGTGGGCGGTGTTGCAGTCTATATTCAGAACCACATTCCTGTAAAGCTTAGAGACGATCTAACGTTAAATACTGTTGAGGTAATATGGCTACAGGTTCATCTGCCTCACCTAAAACCCATTCTGGTGGGAAGCTGTTATAGACCACCAAGTGTTAACAGTCAGTATCTGGATAATGTGTGAGAAATGCTTGATAATGTATGTGATATCAACAGAGAAGTATATTTTCTGGGTGATTTAAATATTGACTGGTAATCAACTGGTAACTTTGAGCTGTAACCAGTGCCTCCAACCTGGATCATGTTGTCAGTCAACCTACCAGGGTAGATACAAACAGCACAGGAATTAAATCAACATGTATTGATCACATATTTACTAATGTTGCAGATATTTGCTACAAAGCAATATCCAAATACATAGGATGTAGTGATCACAATATAAATAGCCATATCTAGGAAAAACCAAAGTTCCAAAGGCTGGGCCTGATATAGTGTATCAGAGATCATACAATACGTTTTGTAGTGATTCCTATGTTGATGATGTAAAGAATATTTGCTGGTCTGTGGTGTGCAATGAGGAGCAACCAGACGCTGCTGGTCTGTGGTGTGTAATGAGGAGCAACCAGACGCTGCTGGTCTGTGGTGTGTAATGAGGAGCAACCAGACGCTGCTGGTCTGTGGTGTGTAATGAGGAGCAACCAGACGCTGCTGGTCTGTGGTGTGTAATGAGGAGCAACCAGACGCTGCTGGTCTGTGGTGTGCAATGAGGAGCAACCAGACGCTGCTGGTCTGTGGTGTGTAATGAGGAGCAACCAGACGCTGCTGGTCTGTGGTGTGTAATGAGGAGCAACCAGATGCTGCTGGTCTGTGTCTGCTGGTCTGTGGTGTGTAATGAGGAGCAACCAGACGCTGCTGGTCTGTGGTGTGCAATGAGGAGCAACCAGACGCTGCTGGTCTGTGGTGTGTAATGAGGAGCAACCAGACGCTGCTGGTCTGTGGTGTGTAATGAGGAGCAACCAGACGCTGCTGGTCTGTGGTGTGTAATGAGGAGCAACCAGACGCTGCTGGTCTGTGGTGTGCAATGAGGAGCAACCAGACGCTGCACTTGACAAATGTATGAAATTCCTTATTCCAGTTACTAATAAGCACCCATTAAGAACATGACTAAACGGTTAAATCCCCGTGGATTGATGAGGAATTTAAACATGGTATGGTAGCAAAGGATGAGTCTGGCAGCTCAACTGATTAGCAAACGTACTGCAAAATATGAAATCACGTGACTAAACTAATTAAAAGGAAACTACACTATGAAACAAAGATAAATTATGTAAAGAATGATAATAAAAAGCTGTGGGGCACCTTAAATGAAATTTTGGGGGAAAAAGCTAACTCTGCTCCTTCATTCATTGAATCAGATGGCAAGATAAGCAAACTTAGGGATGACATGCCAGCAACAAACACTGACACTGTACATCAAAGTATATCGGACCAAATTATGAAAGACACGAATTGTACTTTTGAATTCCGTAAAGTCAGTGTGTTGAAGAGGTGAAAATTGTATTGTCTATCAACAATGACAAGACACCGGGGTCTGACAACCTGGATGGAACAACTGAGGATAATAGCAGACGATATTACCACATCTTCAATTTAAGCGGACTATGGAGTGTGTGCCCTCAGGCCTGGAGGGAAGCTAGTCACTCTGCTACCCAAGAATAGTAAGCCCCCTTTTACTGGCTCAAATAGCTGACCAATCAGCCGGTTACCAAACTTCTAGAAAAAATTTGTGGTTTGACCAGGTGATGATATTTCACAGTAAACAAATTGACAACATAATTTCAGCTTATAGGGAAGGACACTCAACAAGCACAGCACTTACACAAATTACTGATGATTGGCTGAGAGAAATTGATGATAAAATGATTGTGGGTGCGGTCTTGCTAGACTTCCGTGCAGTTTTTGTCTGCAGCTGGAAAAAATTGTGTGTTATGGCTTTTCACCCCCTGCTATAATGTGGATAAAGAGGTACTTTTCTAACAGAACACAGTGTTCTTTAACTGCAGCCTCACTAATATAATCCACTTAGTATCAGGAATTCCCCAGGGTAGGTGTTTAGACCCCTTGCTTTCTCAATTTTTACTAACGACATGCCACTGACTGCGTCTATGTAGATAACTCAACAATAACCACGTCAGCTACTACAGCGACTGCCATGACTGTGTCTATGTAGACGACTCAACAATAACCACGTCAGCTACTACAGCGACTGCCATGACTGTGTCTATGTAGATGACTCAACAATAACCACGTCAGCTACTACAGCGACTGCCATGACTGTGTCTATGTAGACGACTCAACAATAACCACGTCAGCTACTACAGCGACTGCCATGACTGTGTCTATGTAGACGACTCAACAATAACCACGTCAGCTACTACAGCGACTGCCATGACTGTGTCTATGTAGACGACTCAACAATAACCACGTCAGCTACTACAGCGACTGCCATGACTGTGTCTATGTAGACGACTCAACAATAACCACGTCAGCTACTACAGCGACTGCCATGACTGTGTCTATGTAGACGACTCAACAATAACCACGTCAGCTACTACAGCGACTGCCATGACTGTGTCTATGTAGATGACTCAACAATAACCACGTCAGCTACTACAGCGACTGCCATGACTGTGTCTATGTAGACGACTCAACAATAACCACGTCAGCTACTACAGCGACTGCCATGACTGTGTCTATGTAGACGACTCAACAATAACCACGTCAGCTACTACAGCGACTGCCATGACTGTGTCTATGTAGATGACTCAACAATAACCACGTCAGCTACTACAGCGACTGCCATGACTGCAACACTCAACAAAGAGCTGCTGTTAGTTTCAGAGTGGGTGGCAATATTTCTAAAACTAAAAGCATTGTATTTGGAACAAAACACTCACTAAACCCTAAACCTCAACTAAATCTTGTAATAAATAATGTGGAAATTGAGCAAGTTGAGATAACTAAACTGCTTGGAGTAACCCTAGATCGCAAACTCATGGTCAAAACATATTGATGCAGTAGTAGCGAAGATGTGGAGAAGTCTGTCTATAATAAAGCACTACTCTGCCTTCTTAGCAACACTATCAACAAGGCAGGTCCTACAGGCCCTAGTTTCTACCTTCTTAACAACACTATCAACATGGCAGATCCTACAGGTCCTAGTTTATACCTTCTTAACAACACTATCAACAAGGCAGATCCTACAGGTCCTAGTTTCTACCTTCTTAACAGCACTGTCAACAAGGCAGGTCCTGCAGGCCCTAGTTTCTACCTTCTTAAAACAGCACTGTCAACAAGGCAGGTCCTACAGGCCCTAGTTTCTACCTTCTTAAAACAGCACTGTCAACAAGGCAGGTCCTACAGGCCCTAGTTTCTACCTTCTTAAAACAGCACTGTCAACAAGGCAGGTCCTACAGTCCCTAGTTTCTACCTTCTTAAAACAGCACTATTAACAAGGCAGGTCCTACAGGACCTAGTTTTGTTGCACCTGGACTACTGTTCAGTCGTGTGGTCAGGTGACAAAAAAAGGACTTAGGAAAATTAAAATTGTCTCAAAACAGGGCAGCACGACTGGCCCTTGGATGTACAGAGAGCTAATATTAATAATATGCGTGTTAATCTCTCCTGGTTCAAAGTGGAGGAGAGATGGACTTCATCACTACTTGTATTTGTGAGAAGTATTGACATGTTGAATGCACTGAGCTGTCCGTCTAAACTACTGGCACACAGCTCAGATACCCATGCATGCCCCACAAGACATTCCACACGAGGTCTCTTCACAGACCAAGTCCAGAACAGAATATGGGAGGCGCTCAGTACTACATAGAGCCATGACTACATGGAACTCTATTCCACATCAGGTAACTGATGCAGCAGTAGAATCAGATTTAAAAACAGATAATAAAACACCTTATGGAACAGCAGGGACTGTGAAGCAACACAAACATTGGCAGACACACACACACACACGATAACATATGCACTTTACACACATGTATTTAGTAATGTAGATATGTGGTAGTGGTGGAGTAGGGGCCTGAGGGCACAGTGTGTTGTGAGATCTGTGAATGTATTGTATTATTTAAAAAATTGTATAAACTGCCTTAATTTTGCTGGACCCCAGGAAGAGTAGCTGCTGCCTTGGCAGGAACTAATGGGGATCCATAATAAACCCCAGGAAGAGTAGCTGCTGCCTTGGCAGGAACTAATGAGGATCCATAATAAACCCCAGGAAGAGTAGCTGCTGCCTTGGCAGGAACTAATGGGGATCCATAATAAACCCCAGGAAGAGTAGCTGCTGCCTTGACAGGAACTAATGGGGATCCATAATAAACCCCAGGAAGAGTAGCTGCTGCCTTGACAGGAACTAATGGGGATCCATAATAAACCCCAGGAAGAGTAGCTGCTGCCTTGGCAGGAACTAATGGGGATCCATAATAAACCCCAGGAAGAGTAGCTGCTGCCTTGGCAGGAACTAATGGGGATCCATAATAAACCCCAGGAAGAGTAGCTGCTGCCTTGACAGGAACTAATGGGGATCCATAATAAACCCCAAGAAGAGTAGCTGCTGCCTTGACAGGAACTAATGGGGATCCATAATAAACCCCAGGAAGAGTAGCTGCTGCCTTGACAGGAACTAATGGGGATCCATAATAAACCCCAGGAAGAGTAGCTGCTGCCTTGACAGGAACTAATGGGGATTCATAATAAACCCCAGAAAGAGTAGCTGCTGCCTTGGCAGGAACTAATGGGGATTCATAATAAACCCCAGGAAGAGTAGCTGCTGCCTTGACAGGAACTAATGGGGATTCATAATAAACCCCAGAAAGAGTAGCTGCTGCCTTGTCAGGAACTAATGGGGATTCATAATAAACCCCAGGAAGAGTAGCTGCTGCCTTGGCAGGAACTAATGGGGATTCATAGTAAACCCCAGGAAGAGTAGCTGCTGCCTTTACAGGAACTAATGGGGATTCATAATAAACCCCAGAAAGAGTAGCTGCTGCCTTGGCAGGAACTAATGGAGATCCATAATAAACCCCAGGAAGAGTAGCTGCTGCCTTGGCAGGAACTAATGGGGATCCATAATAAACCCCAGGAAGAGTAGCTGCTGCCTTGGCAGGAACTAATGGGGATTCATAATAAACCCCAGAAAGAGTAGCTGCTGCCTTGGCAGGAACTAATGGGGATCCATAATAAACCCCAGGAAGAGTAGCTGCTGCCTTGGCAGGAACTAATGGGGATCCATAATAACCCCCAGGAAGAGTAGCTGCTGCCTTAACGGGAACTAATGGGGATCCATAATAAACCCCAGGAAGAGTAGCTGCTGCCTTGGCAGGAACTAGTGGGGATCCATAATAAACCCCAGGAAGAGTAGCTGCTGCCTTGGCAGGAACTAGTGGGGATCCATAATAAACCCCAGGAAGAGTAGCTGCTGCCTTGGCAGGAACTAATGGGGATCCATAATAAACCCCAGGAAGAGTAGCTGCTGCCTTGACAGGAACTAATGGGGATTCATAATAAACCCCAGAAAGAGTAGCTGCTGCCTTGTCAGGAACTAATGGGGATTCATAATAAACCCCAGGAAGAGTAGCTGCTGCCTTGGCAGGAACTAATGGGGATTCATAATAAACCCCAGGAAGAGTAGCTGCTGCCTTGACAGGAACTAATGGGGATTCATAATAAACCCCAGGAATAGTAGCTGCTGCCTTGGCAGGAACTAATGGGGATCCATAATAAACCCCAGGAAGAGTAGCTGCTGCCTTGGCAGGAACTAATGGGGATCCATAATAAACCCCAGGAAGAGTAGCTGCTGCCTTGGCAGGAACTAATGGGGATCCATAATAAACCGCAGGAAGAGTAGCTGCTGCCTTGGCAGGAACTAATGGGGATCCATAATAAACCCCCAGGAAGAGTAGCTGCTGCCTTGGCAGGAACTAATGGGGATCCATAATAAACCCCAGGAAGAGTAGCTGCTGCCTTGGCAGGAACTAATGGGGATCCATAATAAACCCCAGGAAGAGTAGCTGCTGCCTTGGCAGGAACTAAGGGGGATCCATAATAAACCCCAGGAAGAGTAGCTGCTGCCTTGGCAGGAACTAATGGGGATCCATAATAAACCCCAGGAAGAGTAGCTGCTGCCTTGGCAGGAACTAATGGGGATCCATAATAAACCCCAGGAAGAGTAGCTGCTGCCTTGGCAGGAACTAAGGGGGATCCATAATAAACCCCAGGAAGAGTAGCTGCTGCCTTGGCAGGAACTAATGGGGATCCATAATAAACCCCAGGAAGAGTAGCTGCTGCCTTGGCAGGAACTAATGGGGATCCATAATAAACCCCAGGAAGAGTAGCTGCTGCCTTGGCAGGAACTAAGGGGGATCCATAATAAACCCCAGGAAGAGTAGCTGCTGCCTTGGCAGGAACTAATGGGGATCCATAATAAACCCCAGGAAGAGTAGCTGCTGCCTTGGCAGGAACTAATGGGGATCCACAATAAATACAATACAAATACACAGGCAAAGACAGACCGACATGGAGACAACAGAGACCGGCTACATCACCCTCACCCCCTTCCTCCCCTATCACCTCCTCCCACACATGTCCCCGTCAGCATGCTTTGTCTCTCTGGAAGCCTGTCCCGGTGTCTCTTATTGGGATTTAAAGGAAACCGAAAACCCTGCAAACACCACTTGAACTGGAGAGAAATGTGTGATCGTCGGGAAACTGTCCAAAAGCACAACCCTCCCTTTATATATGAGCAGAGGAGAAGGGGTCTAATTTCCCATCCTAACACCTCCCACAGCTTGCCAGAGAGACAGAGACCCACTGTGCTTTAAAATCCTGTCTCCAGCCACCAGGCAACCTGTTATTATCTGAACAGTCATCAGGTTTATGAAACTCTCTCATGTGGTTTAACTTGCTCATTAACACCATCTGAAGGCAGTCAGAAACCAGCCGATAGTACACTTACAACCACTCCAACAGTCCAGAATGTATCGCATACTGAGGGCGGGAGGTAGCCTAGTGGTTAGAGCATTGAACCATTAACAGAAAAGTCACAAATATGTCTGTGCCCTTGAGCAAGGCACTTAACTCTAATTTGCTCCAGGGGAGCCGTACTTTTATGGCTGACCCTGTAAAACAGCACATTTCTGGTGTATGTGTAAAAAACAACAACATTAAAAATATATATTATTTTACATTTAACACACAGTGCATTCGTAAAGGATTCAGAACCCTTGACTTTTTACACATTGTTACATTACAGCCTTATTTTATTTCACCTTTATTTAACCATGTAGGCTAGTTGAGAAAAAGTTCTCATTTACAACTGCGACCTGGCCAAGATAAAGCATAGCAGTGTGAACAGACAACACAGAGTTACACATGGAGTAAACAATTAACAAGTCAATAACACAGTAGAGAAAAAAAAAGAAAAAAAAGGGAGTCTATATACATTGTGTGCAAAAGGCATGAGGAGGTAGGCGAATAATTACACTTTAGCAGATTAACACTGGAGTGATAAATGATCAGATGGTCATGTACAGGTAGAGATATTGGTGTGCAAAAGAGCAGAAAAGTAAATAAATATAAACAGTATGGGGATGAGGTAGGTAAATTGGGTGGGCTATTTACCGATAGACTATGTACAGCTGCAGCAATCGGTTAGCTGCTCAGAGGGCAGATGTTTGAAGTTGGTGAGGGAGATAAGTCTAACTTCAGCGATTTTTGCAATTCGTTTCAGTCACAGGCAGCAGAGAACTGGAACGAAAGGCGGCCAAATGAGGTGTTGGCTTTAGGGATGATCAGTGAGATACACCTGCTGGAGCGCGTGCTACGGATGGGTGTTGCCATCGTGACCAGTGAACTGAGATAAGGTGGAGCTTTACCTAGCATGGACTTGTAGATGACCTGGAGCCAGTGGGTCTGGCGACGAATATGTAGCGAGGGCCAGCCGACTAGAGCATACAGGTCGCAGTGGTGGGTGTTATAAGGTGCTTTAGTAACAAAACGGATGGCACTGTGATAAACTGCATCCAGTTTGCTGAGTAGAGTATTGGAAGCTATTTTGTAGATGACATCGCCGAAGTCGAGGATCGGTAGAATAGTCAGTTTTACTAGGGTAAGTTTGGTGGCGTGAGTGAAGGAGGCTTTGTTGCGGAATAGAAAGCCGACTCTAGATTTGATTTTAGATTGGAGATGTTTGATATGAGTCTGGAAGGAGAGTTTGCAGTCTAGCCAGACACCTAGGTACTTATAGATGTCCACATATTCTAGGTCGGAACCATCCAGGGTGGTGATGCTAGTCGGGCGTGCGGGTGCAGGCAGCGAACGGTTGAAAAGCATGCATTTGGTTTTACTAGCATTTAAGAGCAGTTGGAGGCCACGGAAGAAGTGTTGTATGGCGTTGAAGCTCGTTTGGAGGTTAGATAGCACAGTGTCCAAGGAAGGACCGGAAGTATACCGAATGGTGTCGTCTGCGTAGAGGTGGATCAGGGAATCTCCCGCAGCAAGAGCAACATCATTAATATATACAGAGAAAAGCGTCGGCCCGAGAATTGAACCCTGTGGCACCCCCATAGAGACTGCCAGAGGACAGGACAACATGCCCTCCGATTTGACACACTGAACTCTGTCTGCAAAGTAGTTGGTGAACCAGGCAAGGCAGTCATTAGAAAAACCGAGGCTACTGAGTCTGCCGATAAGAATATGGTGATTGACAGAGTCGAAAGCCTTGGCCAGGTCGATGAAGACGGCTGCACAGTACTGTCTTTTATCGATGGCGGTTATGATATCGTTTAGTACCTTGAGCGTGGCTGAGGTGCACCCGTGACCAGCTCGGAAACCAGATTGCACAGCGGAGAAGATACTGTGGGATTCGAGATGGTCAGTGATCTATTTGTTAACTTGGCTTTCGAAGACCTTAGATAGGCAGGGCAGGATGGATATAGGTCTGTAACAGTTTGGGTCCAGGGTGTCTCCCCCTTTGAAGATTGTCACGCCCAGCTGATTTGTACGGGTCCAGGTTTTGCAGCTCTTTCAGAACATCTGATATCTGGATTTAGGTAAAGGAGAACCTGGAGAGGCTTGGGCGAGTAGCTGCGCGGGGGGCGGGGGGGGCGGAGGTGTTGGCTGAGGTTGTAGTAGCCAGGAGGAAGGCATGGCATTATTCTAGAATGCATAAAAAAAATCCTCATCAATCTGCACACAATAGCTTAATGATAAGTGAAAACAGGTTTTTAGAAATGTTTGCAAATATATCATTTCAAAAGGTATTCAGACCCTTTGCTATGAGACTCAAAATTGAGCTCAGGTGCATCCTGTTTCCATTGATCATCCTTGAGATATTTCTACAACTTGGAGTCCACCTGTGATAAATTAATAAATTCAATTATTTGCCTACCTCCTCATGCCTTTTGCACACATTGTATATAGACTCCCCTTTTTTTCTACTGTGTTATTGACTTGTTAATTGTTTACTCCATGTGTAACTCTGTGTTGTCTGTTCACACTGCTATGCTTTATCTTGGCCAGGTCGCAGTTGCAAATGAGAACTTGTTCTCAACTAGCCTACCTGGTTAAATAAAGGTGAAATAAAAAAAATAAAAAAATTGATTGGACATGATTTGGAAAGGCACACACCTGCATATATAATGTGTTATTAATATTGCTGCACAGCTATTTTCAGGTCTCTCCAGAGATGCTCGATCAGGTTGAAGTCCGGACTCTGGCTAGGAAAAGTATTGGTGGTTCCAAACTTCTTCCATTTAAGATTGATGGAGGACACTGTGTTCTTGGGGATCTTCAATGCTGCAGATTGATGGAGGCCACTGTGTTCTTGGGGATCTTCAATGCTGCAGATATTTTTGGTACCCTTCACCAGATCTGTGCCTCGACACAATCCTGTCTCGGAGCTCTACAGACAATTCATTCAAACATAATGGCTTGGTTTATGCTCTGACATGCATGGTCAACTGTGGGACCTTAAAGACAGGTGTGCCTTTCTAAATAATGTCCAATCAATTGAATTTACCACAGGTCGACTCCAATCAAGTTGTAGAATCGCATATAAGTTTGACATTTTTTGGGGGGGCCATATCGCCCAGCTCTAAGCCAGACTTAATCGCTCAACATCAATGCCGACCTCACTAATGCTCGTGGTTGAATGGAAGCAAGTCCCCACAGTAATGTTCCAACATCTAGTGCAAAGCCTTTCCAGAAGAGTGGAGGTTGTTTTAGCAGCAAAGGGGGGACCAACTCCATATTAATGCCTGTGTTTTTGGAAAGAGACAAACAGGTGTCCACATACTTAGTGTACATTCCTTGCCAAATCCCGACAGCTTTATCACAAATTCAAAATGGATGATTAAAATAGGGAAATATGTTTCTGGGTTCAGCATGTGAATGGAGAAGAAGCTGAGGAGCAGAAGACCTGTAACGTTGTGAATGGTAATGATGCCGACTCCAGTCCAAACGTTAAGAGTCTCATGCGGTCACACGCCCCACTGATCTTCAGAACCTCCCCACGGTTCTTGTCTTGGAAACTACAGCTACTAGCCACTCAGCTCCAACCTGCCATCGATGCTGCAGGAATCCAGGAATCCCAATCTCGCCATTTTGTTGGTATACCAGAGAAACGTGAAGGGGGGACTAGGTTAAGTTCATGTCAGAATTCTTTGTGGAGGTGCTGGGTCTGGCCATCATTCAATCACCCGCGAAGCTGGATAGAGCCCACCGCATTGGCCCCTCCCCAGCGGGCGGAGACCACAACTCCAAGCCTAGTGTTTATCGTCCGTTTTCACTGTGACAAGGAGCGCATCCTCCAGAGAGCAGAGACCAACTTCTGCAGACGCAAGGTGTTCATCTTTCCTGACCTTGAGTGTCGCCAAGAAAAGACCTACATTTCTCGATGTGAAACACAACCTTCATGAGAAAAAAAAGGTGAAATTCTCACTCCGCTCGTCTCCACATTGAACATGCCGGGGGGAAGCTACAGTTCGACTCCCACAAGGACGCCCAGCATTGGTTCAACAGTCACTTCTGAGCCTTATCTTGGATCTATGACCTACTCTTTTACCAGGTAGCATGCATAGCCTATCCTAAGTCGAAGGCATGTTTTGACTTATACGACAGGGCCCCCCTTGTTGCCTTTCCTTCTCTACCAGGCAGAAACACTAACGTGGAATTCACAATTAACAACCCTGTCAAGGGGTCTAGGGTCTTCTCTCATTTGAAAAAGCTAAAGGCAGATGGGGTATTTTTACAAGAGACCCATTTACGCATTAAAGATCACTTAAGGCTACAAAACTCCAGGTTTAGTCAGGTTTTCCATTCAGACCTTCAAAGCCAGAGGGGTTGCACTTTTGGTTAATAAAATTATACATTTCTCTCATGTTATTTCAGACTCTTAATCACAACTGGAACCATTTGGCAAACACTTGTAGTATTGGTTAATGTATATGCTACTACTCATGTTATTTCAGACACTTAATCACAACTGGAACCATTTGGCAAACACCTGTAGTATTGGTTAATTCTCGTCTGCTGTCTGATGCAGACATTTTTTAAATGTTATCTCCACTTCTATTGATCATTTTCTTTTTTCAAATCAGACAATCTCAACCTCTCCTATGGGAGACTTACGGCTTATTTTAGACAAAACTCGGAAAGCTAAACTTGAAGAATTCTAAAGCCATCCTTGACTCAGACCATCAATAAGCCCTGACACCATCCCCAGAGCTATATAAGCAACGCTTGAACTTACAATCTGAATTCGATCTCTTGTTCACCACAGAGGAAGAACGGTGACTATAGCATTCATGTGGTACCTACTGTGAACATAGCGACAGTGCAAGTCGCCTGCTCACACACACCAATTAAAAATTCTGCCTCCCTTCTGATTCCCCAAATGAAAGATTCCTTTCATAGCTTGATGTCTGACCGTACGGAGATCAATGACACCTTCAAATCATCTTTCTATTCCTCCCTGTATACATCAATTTCCATCAAATACTCCCACAGAATGGTGCCGGAGAGGGTGGCAGACATTTTACGTGCTCCTAACCAACAGTGTTATTTTGTTTGTTTTTTTTACATAATGTTGCTGCTAACGTCTCTTATGACCAAAAATCTATGCTGGACATCAGAACAGCGATTCCTCACCACAAACTGGAAGAAGCTTTTGACTTTAACAAATCCGACATGAAGGATATACTGCTTTCCGGGAACAGGCCCAAATCCCCATCATTTGCGTGACGAGAAGATGGAGAAAAAGGGGGAGGAGGTCAGGCTGCATTCTGAGAATTCATAGGCGATCGAGTAAACCCCCACTGCCATCTGTTCTATTGGCAAACATGCAATCATTGGAAAATAAAATCGATGACCTACGAGGAAGATTAATCTACCAACGGGACATTAAAAACGGTAAAATCGAACGTTTCACCGAGCCGTGGCTGCACGACAACATGAACAACATACAGCTGCTGGGTTTTACACTATAATCGACAGGATAAAACAGCAGCCTCTGGTAAGACAAGGGGTGGCGGACTATGTGTTTTGTAAACAACAGCTGGTGCATGATATTTAAGGAAGTCTTAAGGTTTTGCTCGCCTGAGGTATAGTATCTCATGATAAGCTGTAGACCACACTATCTACACCTAGAGAGTTTCTGTATTTTTGTACAGTAGCAAGAAGTGTGTGAACCCTTAGCAGAAATTGGTCATAAAATTTGATCTGACCTTCATCTAAGTCACAACAATAGACACACACAGTCTGCTTAAACTAATAAAACACAAACAATTATAATTTTTCATGTCTTTATTGAACACACAGTGTAAACATTCACAGTGCAGGTTGGAAAAAGTATGTGAACCCTTGATTTTAATAACTGGTTGACCCTCCTTTGGCAGCAATAACCTAAACCAAACGTGTTCTGTAGTTGAGGATCATACCTGCACAACGGTCAGGAGGAATTTGACCATTCCTCTTGCTGTTTCAGTTCAGCAAAATTCTTGTGATGTCTGGTGTGAACTGCTCTCGAGGTCATGTCACTGCATCGCAATCGGGTTGAGGTCAGGACTGGGCCACTCCAGAAGGTGTATTTTCTTCTGTTGAAGCCATTCTATTGTTGTTTTACTTCTGTGTTTTGGGTTGTTGTCCTGTTGCATCACCAAACTTCTGTTGAGCTTCAATTGGCGGACAGATAGCCTTACATTATCTTGATAAACTTGGGAATTCATTTTTCCGTCGATGACACTAAGCTGTCCAGGCCATGAGGCAGCAAAGCACACCCAAACCATGATGCTCCCTCCACCATACTTTACAGTTGAGATAAGGTTTTTATGTTTGTGTGCTGTGCCTTTTTCTCCACACATAGTGTTGTGTGTTCCTTCCAAACAACTCAACTGTAGTTTCATCTGTCCACAGAATATTTTGCCACTAGCGCTGTGGAACATCCAGTTGCTCTTTTACAATCTTCAGACGTGCAGCAATGTTTTTTTTGGGACAGCAGTGGCTTCTTCTGTGGTGTCCTCCCATGAACACCATTCTTGTTTAGTGTTTTACGTATCGAAGACTCATCAACAGAGATGTTAGCATGTTCGAGAGATTTCTGTAAGTCTTTAGCTGACACTCTAGGATTCTTCTTAACCTCACTGAGCATTCTGTGCTGTGCTCTTGCAGAGTAGCAACAGTGCTGAACTCTCTCCATTTATAGACAATATGTTTTACAGTGGACTGATGAACATCAAGGCTTTTAGAGATACTTTTGTAACCCTTTCTAACTTTATGCAAGTGAGCAATTCTTGATCTTAGGTCTTCTGAGATCTCTTTTGTTTGAAGCATGGTTCACATCAGGCAATGCTTCTTGTAAATAGAAAACTCATTTTTTTTGAGTGTTTTGTATAGGGCAGGGCAACTCTAACCAACATCTCCAGTCTCATCTCAATGATTGGACTCCAGGTTAGCTGACTCCAATTATCTTTTGTCATTAGCCTAGGGGTTCACATACCTTTTCAAACCTACGCTGTGAATGTTTAAATGTATTCAATATAGACAAGAAAACTTCAATAATTAGGGTGTTTGTAGTTTAAGCACACTGTGTGTGTCTATTATTGAGACTTGGATGAAGTTCAGTTCAAGTTTTATTAGCAATTTATGCAGAAATCCAGGTAATTCCAAAGGGTTCACATACTTTTTCTTGCCACTGTGGCTGTCTACATACCATCACAGACCGATGCTGGCACTAAGACCATACTCAATGAGCTGAAAACCACCATACGCAAACAAGAAACCGCTCTTCCAGAGGTGGCACTCCTAGTGGCCGGGGACTTTAATGCAGGGAAACTTAAATCCTTTTTAACAAAAGTCCACCAGCATGTTAAAAAAAACTCAACCACCTCCACACACAGAGACTTGTACAAAGCTCTCCCTCACCCTCCATTTGGCAAATCTGACCTTAACTACATCATCCTGATTCCTGCTTTCAAGCAAAAAAAATACAGCAGGAAGTACCAGTGACAAGATCAATAAAAATGTGGTCAGATGAAGCAGATGCTAAGCTAGAGGACTGTTTTGCTAGCACAGACTGGAATATGTTCCGGGATTCCTCCGGTGGCATTGAGGAGTACACCACATCAGTCACTGGCTTCATCAATAAGTGCATCAATGACGTCGTCCCTACAGTGACTGTACAAACACCCCAACCAGAAGTCATGAATTCCAGGCAACATCTGCACTGAGCTAAAAGGGTAGAGTTGCAGCATTCAAGGAGCGGGACTCTAGCCCAGAAGCTTATAAGAAATCCCGCAATGCCCTCTGACGAACCATCCAACAAGCAAAGCATCAATACAGGACTAAGATCTAATCGTACTACAATGGCTCCGACGCTCATTGAATGTGGCAGGGCTTGCAAACCATTACAGACTACAAAAGGGAAGCACAGCCGAGAGCTGCCCAGTAACACGAGCCCAAAAGATGAGCTAAATTACTTTTATGCTCACTTCGAGGCAAGTAACACTGAATCATGCATGAGAACATCAGCTGTTCCGGACGACTGTGTGACCACGCTCTCCGCAGCCGATGTGAGCAAGACCTTTAAACAGGTCAACATCCACAAGGCCTCAGGGCGAGACGGATTGCCAGGACATGTACTCAGAGCATGCGCTGACCAACTGGCAAGTGTTTTCACTGACATTTTCAACCTCTCCCTGTCTTAGTCTGTAATACCATGTTTCAAGCAGACCACCATAGTCCCTGGGCCCAAGAACACTATGGTAACCTGCCTAAATGACTACCATCCCGTAGCACTCACATCGGTAGCCATAAAGGCAGGTCATGGCTCACAACAACAACATTATCACAGAAACACTAGACTCACTCAAATTTGCATACCACCCCAACAGATCCACAGACGATGCAATCTCTATTGCACTCCACACTGCCCTTTCACACTTGGACAAAAAGAACACCTGAGATTGCTATTCTTTCACATTAGCTTTGCATGCCCTCAAAGCTCATCACTAACCTAAGGACCCTGGGCCACCCCCAGGTGGTAAGGGTAGGTAACAACACATCCGCCACACTGATCCTCAACATGGGGGACCCTCAGGGGTGCGTGCTCAGTCCCCTCCTGTACTCCCTGTTCATCCATGACTGCACGGCCAGGCAAGATTCCAAACCATCATGAACTTCTTGGTGACAGGGGGCAGTATTTTCACGTCCGGATGAAATGCATGCCCAAATTCAACTGCCTGCTACTCATCCCCAGAAGATAAGATGTGCATATTATTAGTAGATTTAGATGGAAAACACTCTGAAGTTTTCTAAAACTGTTTGAATCATGCCTGTGAGTATAACAGAACTTATGTAGCAGGCGAAACCCAGAGGAAAAACCATTCAGATCTTTTTTGTTTTTGAGGTCACTCTTTTTTCAATGGGATTTCATTGGGAATCCAGATTTCTCAGGGACCTTCTTGCAGTTCCTACAGCTTCCACTGGATGTCACCAGTCTTTAGAAATTGGTTGAGGTTTTCTTTTGTGTAATGAAGAAGTACAGCCATCCAGAACGAGGGTAACTTGAAGTGTACTGTTAGATAGAGGTGCGTGACCATAAAGCTACAGTTTGTTTTCCTCCTGTATTGAACACAGATCCTCCAGTCTTCAATTTTATTGATTATTTACGTTAAAAAATACCTAAAGTTGCATTACAAAAGTAGTTTGAAATGTTTTGGCAAAGTTTACAGGTAACCTCTGAGATATTTTGTCACGTTGAGCAAGTTGGAACTGGTGTTTTTCTGGATCAAACGCAAAAACAAGACATGGACATTTTGTATATATGGACGGAATTAATCAAACAAAAGGACCCATTGTGATGTTTATGGGACATATTGGAGTGCCAACAAAAGAAGCTCGTCAAAGGTAAGGCATGATTTATATTTTTATTTCTGCGTTTTGTGTCGCGCCTGCAGGGTTGAAATATGTTCTCTCTCTTTGTTTATGGAGGTGCTATCCTCAGATAATAGCATCGTTTGCTTTCGCTGAAAAGCCTTTTTGAAATCTGACATGTTGGCTGGATTCACAACAAGTGTAGCTTTAATTTGGTATCTTACATGTGTGATTTCATGAAAGTTTGATTTTTATAGTCATTTATTTGAATTTAGCACTCTGCATTTTCTCTGGCTTTTGGCCAGGTGGGACGCTAGCGCCACACATATCCCAGAGAGGTTTAAGTTTGCCAATGACAACAGTCCGACAATGACGAGACAGCTTACAGGGAGGCGGTCAGAGAACTGGCGTGTGGTGCCAGGACATCAACCTCTCCCTCAACGTGATCAAGACAAAGGAGATAATTGTGGACTACAGGAACAGGAGGAACAGGAGGAGAAGCACGCCCCCATTCTCATCAACGGGGATGTTGTGGAGCAGGTTGAGAGCTTCAAGTTCCTTGGTGTCCACATGACCAACAAGCAAACATGGTCCAAGTACACAAAGACAGTCGTGAAGAGGGCACTACAAAACCTATTCCCCCTCAGGAGATTGAAAAGATTTGGCATGAGTCCTCAGATCCTCAAAAGGTTCTACAGCTGCACCATTGCACCATTGAGAGCATCCTGACTGGTTGCTTCACTGCCTGGTATGGCAACTGCTCAGCCTCCGACCGCAAGACACTACAGAGGGTAGTGCTTACGGCCCAGTACATCACTGGGGCCAAACTTCCTGCCATCCAGGACCTCTATACCAGGCAGTGTCAGAGGAAGGCCCTAAAAATTGTCAAAGACTCCAGCCACCCTAGTCATAGACTGTTCTCTCTGCTACCGCACAGCAAGCGGTACTGGAGTGCCAAGTCTTGGTCCAAGAGACTTCTAAACAGCTTCTACCCCCAAGCCATAAGACTCCTGAACACCTAATCAAATGGCTACCCGGACTATTTGCATTGTGTGTCCCACCAACCCCTCTTTTATGCTGCTGCTACTCTCTGCTTATCATATAAGCATAGTCACTTTAACCATATCTAAATGTACACCTACTATTTGCATTTCACCCCCCCTCTTTTACACTGCTGCTGCTGGTACTACTACACTGTTATTATCTATGTATAGTCACTTTATTAACTCTACCTACATATACATATTACCTCAATAAACACGACTAACCGGTTTCCTGCACATTGATTCTGTACCGGTACCCCCTGTATATGGCCTCGCTATTGTTATTTTACTGCTGCTCTTTAATTGTTACTTTTTCTTATTTTTTTAAACTGCATTGTTGGTTAGGACTTGTGAGTAAGCATTTCACGGTTGTATTCGGTGCATGTGAAAAAATTTGATTTGATTTGAATAAGACTATATTTTTGGGTGACCTGGAGACTCAGTTGAGGCTGAAACTGCAAATGACCTTGACTCTCCTCTCAGCCTTGAAGAAATGATTCCGTCTATCAAGTCAATGCAGAGCAGCAAGCCTCCAGGGCCTGATGGGTTTCCAACTGAGTTCTTTAAGAAATGATATGCTTTTATCTATGTATAATAATTCACTTGAACATGGCTCATTCACACCTACCCTAAAACAGGCTTCAATAGCGCTTCTCCTTATGAAGGGGAAAGACCGTGTTCTTCATTTAGGCCCTAAGCCTCCTTAATGTGGATGTCAAGGTGCTGGCGAAGGCGTCTGAAAGTAGTCTAACCAGGACTCATATCACAAGAACAAACCGGCTTCATAAAAAGGACAGATATTCATTTTTTAATATTCGGACGCTGTTTAAAATGATTTATTCTAAACAATTCTCCAACTCCCCTGAGGTGGTAATCTCCTTAAGGACATTTGCTCTTCTTAATTAAAAATGGATTTACGGACAAATGTTGCCGATAAATCTGTTTCTTGCATACACCTCTCCAGGCCAATGTCTATACTGTTGTGATTATTCTGCACTGGTATGTGGGACACGCAGAGACTGTCCTCTTCATTATTTACCGTCGCCAATGAGCCCCGTTCAGTAGCTTTACAGCCATCCTCCTCTATCCAAGATGTAACAATGGAAGGAGTTGAACATGGGTTATCAATGTATGCAAATGATTTGTTACTCAATGTAAATAAGCCTGTTAACCTGTTTACCTTCTATCCCTTCTATTCTGGAGAACTTTGGCTCCTTCTCCGGTTACAAGATGAATCTCCAGAATAGTGAGTGCTTCCCAATCAATACAGCAGCGCTAGAGATCCAGCAGACAGTCCTTTCAGCCGCTCTGGTTTCTCCTTGGAGTGAACATACCTCATTCATTACATGCGCTGTTTTCTGCAAATTTCGCTCCCCTTCTTGCGCAAATGAAAACTAATAAAAATTTTAATGCTGTAAAAATGAACAGTTTACCCAAATTCCTTTATCTATTTCAATCTATCCTATTGTTTTTACCAAAGTGTTATTTGAAGTCAATCAGGCTGTTACCACATTTATCTGGAGAGGAAAGATAGATCTTTTGTTTAGTGGAGGGCTGGCACTACCCAAATTTTTATACTATTACTGGGCAGCCAAGTGGCAATTGCTGAAATTCTGGTTACATGCTCCAGATACCCCATGGTGCCAATTAAAGGCACACTCTTGTATTCCTGCTTTACTCTGCTCTTCTCCCCCAGCATCCCCCTCTCGCAATACAAGCAATCGTGTAGTGCTCACCACACTTAAGATCTGGTACCAGTTTCGACTGCGTTTTAAAATCGCCTCTGCTTCTACTATGGGACCTACTGATAAGTATCACTTATTTCCTGCTTCCTTAGTAGATCATTCTTTCTCTCACTGGACAAGGAAATGTATTAAGTCCTTCCAGTACATATGTAAATTGTATTTTTCTACTTCCCCAACCAGGCCCCTAAATTCTCTGTCTCCATCTTGTTTATTTGTTGTGATATATATGTATAATTTTTGTTTTCTAGGAAGGAATTTAGGGAGGGTGTGGGGTGGGTGGACTGAGGTAGGGCGGAGGTAGGTAACGGACTTGGGGGGGTTGGGTGGATGTGTTGGGTTGTGTGGGCGTTTGGGGTATGGTCAAATCTTTGTACCTACATTGATGTAAATTTTGTCAAACTTGAATAAAATATATACAATAAAAAGTAGGGAAATATCCAACCACGAGCTGCAGATGTAGAATAATAAACGTCTAGTTGAGGCTCCAACCCCCCACCCCTCCCTAGGCCTAGGCAGGCTCCAACCCCCCACCCCTCCCTAGGCCTAGGCAGGCTCCAACCCCCCACCCCTCCCTAGGCCTAGGCAGGCTCCAACCCCCCACCCCTCCCTAGGCAGGCTCCAACCCCCCACCCCTCCCTAGGCAGGCTCCAACCCCCCACCCCTCCCTAGGCAGGCTCCAACCCCCCCACCCCTCCCTAGGCAGGCTCCAACCCCCCACCCCTCCCTAGACCTAGGCAGGCTCCAACCCCCACCCCTCCCTAGGCCTAGGCAGGCTCCAACCCCCACCCCTCCCTAGGCAGGCTCCAATCCCCCACCCCTCCCTAGGCAGGCTCCAACCCCCACCCCTCCCTAGGCCTAGGCAGGCTCTAACCCCCACCCCTCCCTAGGCCTAGGCAGGCTCCAACCCCCCACCCCTCCCTAGGCAGGCTCCAACCCGCCCACCCCTCCCTAGGCAGGCTCCAACCCCCCACCCCTCCCTAGGCAGGCTCCAACCCCCCACCCCTCCCTAGGCAGGCTCCAACCCCCCACCCCTCCCTAGACCTAGGCAGGCTCCAACCCCCCACCCCTCCCTAGACCTAGGCAGGCTCCAACCCCCCACCCCTCCCTAGACCTAGGCAGGCTCCAACCCCCCACCCCTCCCTAGGCCTAGGCAGGCTCCAACCCCCCCCCCCTCCCTAGGCAGGCTCCAACCCTCCACCCCTCCCTAGGCATAGGCAGGCTCCAACTCCCCACCCTAAACTTAGGCCTAGGCAGGTTCTAACCCCCACCCCTCCCTAGGCAGGCTCCAACCCCCCACCCTAAACTTAGGCCTAGGCAGGCTCCAACCCCCCACCCTAAACTTAGGCAGGCTCCAATTATACATGTAACTCAGACTGGTATGCCTTCATCCCGAAACACCTATCTCAGATAGGGTCAGACTGTGTGACACTTTCACCATCTCCTGCAGCAGCTCTTCCTCCAGGGAGAGGTACTGTAGCTGTTACTGTCTCAGTACAGTGATGTTTCACCACATCATGCAGCAGCTTTTCCTCCAAGGAGAGACATCTTCATGGGATTGGAGGTAATGTCTAACTGGATGTTCATTATAGACTAGGTACATTTAATACATCTCATAGGTGGAGGTTAAGATCGGCTTCATGTAATACTGAGTTGGAACTCTGCTCTGTGGGGGATACATAGACAGGATGAAACATCCAGACCTGCTGTGTCTGGTCAATACTCACCAGTGCACAAACTGAGGAAGTTTTTGCTAGTCTTGGGACAGACATCGGAGAACAGTTGATAGACTATACGTCCAACTGAAAAAGACAGAACAATTTGTTAGGCTTGACTGAGGAATCAATCTGAAACATATCCTGGGCTGACAGGTCTCTCTGGCCAATAAATATTTCTAATGGCAGTATGGCACCTGACCAATCATCTCAACATCGCAGTTATCACTAGGGCTGGGACGATACCAGTATCGCACAATTTTTTCCATGGCAAAACTGAATACATAAAACCACTCTTTGGTCCTTTAAAACCTGCTGTATGTAAAATATTGTATATGCTATAGCTTGGAAAATGAATACATTTGACTCTGGGTGACAACCTGCTAGTTTCTACCATTGGGGCTGCATTCCTAAAAAAGTTCAATCCGCTTCCTGTTTTGTTTCTTTGCTATGATACCACTGCCAGCTAGCCACTCCAACCCCCCCACCCCTCCCTAGGCAGGGAGGTGGGGGGGTTGGAGCCTGCCTAGGGAGGGGTGGGGGGGTTGGAGCCTGCCACTGCCAGCTAGCCTACAAAGTCAACAACGCAGCCACTGCCAGCTAGCCTACTTCAGCAGTACTGTATCATTTTAATCATTTTAGTCAATAAGATTCTTGCTACGTAAGCTTAACTTTCTGAACATTCGAGACGTGTAGTCCACTTGTCATTCCAATCTCCTTGCACTAGCGTAGCCTCTTCTGTAGCCTGTCAACTGTGTCTGTCTATCCCTGTTCTCTCCTCTCTGCACAGACCATACAAACGCTCCACACCGCGTGGCCGCGGCCACCCTAATCTGGTGGTCCCAGCGCACGACCCACGTGGAGTTCCAGGTCTCCGGTAGCCTCTGGAACTGCCGATCTGCGGCCAACAAGGCAGAGTTCATCTCAGCCTATGCCTCCCTCCAGTCCCTCGACTTCTTGGCACTGACGGAAACATGGATCACCACAGATAACACTGCTACTCCTACTGCTCTCTCTTCGTCCGCCCACGTGTTCTCGCACACCCCGAGAGCTTCTGGTCAGCGGGGTGGTGGCACCGGGATCCTCATCTCTCCCAAGTGGTCATTCTCTCTTTCTCCCCTTACCCATCTGTCTATCGCCTCCTTTGAATTCCATGCTGTCACAGTTACCAGCCCTTTCAAGCTTAACATCCTTATCATTTATCGCCCTCCAGGTTCCCTCGGAGAGTTCATCAATGAGCTTGATGCCTTGATAAGCTCCTTTCCTGAGGACGGCTCACCTCTCACAGTTCTGGGCGACTTTAACCTCCCCACGTCTACCTTTGACTCATTCCTCTCTGCCTCCTTCTTTCCACTCCTCTCCTCTTTTGACCTCACCCTCTCACCTTCCCCCCTACTCACAAGGCAGGCAATACGCTCGACCTCATCTTTACTAGATGCTGTTCTTCCACTAACCTCATTGCAACTCCCCTCCAAGTCTCCGACCACTACCTTGTATCCTTTTCCCTCTCGCTCTCATCCAACACTTCCCACACTGCCCCTACTCGGATGGTATCGCGCCGTCCCAACCTTCGCTCTCTCCTCTTCCATCCTATCATCTCTTCCCTCTGCTCAAACCTTCTCCAACCTATCTCCTGATTCTGCCTCCTCAACCCTCCTCTCCTCCCTTTCTGCATCCTTTGACTCTCTATGTCCCCTATCCTCCAGGCCGGCTCGGTCCTCCCCTCCCGCTCCGTGGCTCGACAACTCATTGCGAGCTCACAGAACAGGGCTCCGGGCAGCCGAGCGGAAATGGAGGAAAACTCGCCTCCCTGCGGACCTGGCATCCTTTCACTCCCTCCTCTATACATTTTCCTCCTCTGTCTCTGCTGCTAAAGCCACTTTCTACCACTCTAAATTCCAAGCATCTGCCTCTAACCCTAGGAAGCTCTTTGCCAACTTCTCCTCCCTCCTGAATCCCCCCCCCCCTCTCTGCAGATGACTTCGTCAACCATTTTGAAAAGAAGGTCGACGACATCCGATCCTCGTTTGCTAAGTCAAACGACACCGCTGGTTCTGCTCACACTGCCCTACCCTGTGCTCTGACCTCTTTCTCCCCTCTCTCTCCAGATGAAATCTCGCGTCTTGTGACGGCCGGCCGCCCAACAACCTGCCCGCTTGACCCTATCCCCTCCTCTCTTCTCCAGACCATTTCCGGAGACCTTCTCCCTTACCTCACCTCGCACATCAACTCATCCCTGACCGCTGGCTACGTCCCTTCCGTCTTCAAGAGAGCGAGAGTTGCACCCCTTCTGAAAAAACCTACACTCGATCCCTCCGATGTCAACAACTACAGACCAGTATCCCTTCTTTCTTTTCTCTCCAAAACTCTTGAACGTGCCGTCCTTGGCCAGCTCTCCCGCTATCTCTCTCAGAATGACCTTCTTGATCCAAATCAGTCAGGTTTCAAGACTAGTCATTCAACTGGTCCTTCTGTGGCTCAGTTGGTAGAGCATGGCGCTTGTAACGCCAGGGTAGTGGGTTCGATTCCCGGGACCACCCATACGTAGAATGTATGCACACATGACTGTAAGTCGCTTTGGATAAAAGCGTCAGCTAAATGGCATATATTATTATTATTATTATTATTATTATATTAACTGAGACTGCTCTTCTCTGTATCACGGAGGCGCTCCGCACTGCTAAAGCTAACTCTCTCTCCTCTGCTATCATCCTTCTAGACCTATCGGCTGCCTTCGATACTGTGAACCATCAGATCCTCCTCTCCACCCTCTCCGAGTTGGGCATCTCCGGCGCGGCCCACGCTTGGATTGCGTCCTACCTGACAGGCCGCTCCTACCAGGTGGCGTGGCGAGAATCTGTCTCCTCACCACGCGCTCTCACCACTGGTGTCCCCCAGGGCTCTGTTCTAGGCCCTCTCCTATTCTCGCTATACACCAAGTCACTTGGCTCTGTCATAACATCACATGGTCTCTCCTATCATTGCTATGCAGACGACACACAATTAATCTTCTCCTTTCCCCCTTCTGATGACCAGGTGGCGAATCGCATCTCTGCATGTCTGGCAGACATATCAGTGTGGATGACGGATCACCACCTCAAGCTGAACCTCGGCAAGACGGAGCTGCTCTTCCTCCCGGGGAAGGACTGCCCGTTCCATGATCTCGCCATCACGGTTGACAACTCCATTGTGTCCTCCTCCCAGAGCGCTAAGAACCTTGGCGTGATCCTGGACAACACCCTGTCGTTCTCAACTAACATCAAGGCGGTGGCCCGTTCCTGTAGGTTCATGCTCTACAACATCCGCAGAGTACGACCCTGCCTCACACAGGAAGCGGCGCAGGTCCTAATCCAGGCTCTTGTCATCTCCCGTCTGGATTACTGCAACTCGCTGTTGGCTGGGCTCCCTGCCTGTGCCATTAAACCCCTACAACTCATCCAGAACGCCGCAGCCCGTCTGGTGTTCAACCTTCCCAAGTTCTCTCACATCACCCCGCTCCTCCGCTCTCTCCACTGGCTTCCAGTTGAAGCTCGCATCCGCTACAAGACCATGGTGCTTGCCTACGGAGCTGTGAGGGGAACGGCACCTCAGTACCTCCAGGCTCTGATCAGGCCCTACACCCAATCAAGGGCACTGCATTCATCCACCTCTGGCCTGCTCGCCTCCCTACCACTGAGGAAGTACAGTTCCCGCTCAGCCCAGTCAAAACTGTTCGCTGCTCTGGCCCCCCAATGGTGGAACAAACTCCCTCACGACGCCAGGACAGCGGAGTCAATCACCACCTTCTGGAGACACCTGAAACCCCACCTCTTTAAGGAATACCTAGGATAGGATAAAGTAATCCTTCTCACCCCCCTAAAAGATTTAGATGCACTATTGTAAAGTGGCTGTTCCACTGGATGTCATAAGGTGAATGCACCAATTTGTAAGTCGCTCTGGATAAGAGCGTCTGCTAAATGACTTAAATGTAAATGTAATGTAAATGAGTATGGCGATACTGGTATGGTCCCGGACCTAGTTGTCACTGCCATTCTCAACACATTGGACCGCAAGTCAACACCCTGGACACCATGTCGACACCCTGGACACCATGTCGACACCCTGGACACCATGTCGACACCCTGGACACCATGTCGACACCCTGGACATCATGTCCTTCTGTAGCTCAGTTGGTAGAGCATGGCGCTTGTAACGCCAGGGTAGTGGGTTCGATCCCCGGGACCACCCATACGTAGAATGTATGCACACATGACTGTAAGTTGCTTTGGATAAAAGCGTCTGCTAAATGGCATATATTATGTCGACACCCTGGACACCATGTCGACACCCTGGCCACACATGTCGACACCATGTCGACACCCTGGACACCATGTCGACACCCTGGACATCATGTCGACACCCTGGACACCATGTCGACACCCTGGACATCATGTCGACACCCTGGACATCATGTCGACACCATGTCGACACCCTGGACATCATGTCGACACCATGTCGACACCCTGGACACCATGTCGACACCCTGGACATCATGTCGACACCCTGGACATCATGTCAACACCTGCCTAGCATGCTCCCCAGAGTATGGAAACACCCACCCAGCTCGCCCTGTATATATAGTGTTACTGTATGCAGTAGCTTGTACAGTAAACGGTAAATAGGGCATGCATCCAATCTGGAGCACAATAAAACAGTGACTGTTGATATTTAAAGCTCTGGCTTTATGATTTAATATCCTGTTGCATTTCAAATAAGAGTGTTGGGCCTGTCACCGAAAGACTGTTGGTTGAAATCCCAGAGCAGACTTGGTAAAAAAAATCTGGTCTCAGCTTTCAATAGTGCAACAAGCCTAGCCCAGGCTATATGTAAAACGTGAATGAGAATGTCAGAGCAGCAAGGTCCTGTCTCAGCATTTTCTTAGTCTGGCAGTGAGCCATCACCGGGTGGTTGTTGACGCGTCTTACCTGGTTCTCTGTTGATCTCCACATCAAAGTAGCACTGAGGACGCTCCTTCACCCCCATCCTGACCACAGAGCAGACTGGGACACCTGCAAGGCAGAGAGCGAGAGAAGGGGGGAGTGAGAGCGAGCAAGAAAAGGGGGAGGGAGCAAGAGAAAAGGGCATTACTACTATAGGCAGACCTTTACGTCAATAATATTTTTGCCACATTTGCACAGTTGAGGGAAATGTACGATCTCCCCGCATCTAACTTTCTTTGACATCTTCCGAAACTATGTGCCACTGAGGCAATTACACCTGCACGCGAATTGTATATTTTCATGTACCTCGCCCCTGGCTCCAAGAGTTTGATCTCTTTACAGCATATGACTCTGTATCCATACAACATTTGAAGGAGACCTGGGAGGAAGACCATGGAGATTACTGATGACTGTTGGGCTGATTGCCTTCAAGATATTCACTTGTGTTCCCGACACCAACTTATTCAATACATATAATTCTTTACCTCACGTTAGTCTCATTCCAAACGTCCTAAACTGTTGGTTATCTGCACGAACCCAGTCTTCACTATGAGTTATCGATACATCAATTGTCTTAAATAATTTATTTACTAACTAAATAATCAATCAAACACAGAAATGCATAAACAAACAGTAGATATGGTTACAAGGAAATGGTAGCGGAAGTTCCCTGGTGGGATAAACAAAAGGGGAGTGGGGGGGGGTGTCGACTGAGATACAACACACTACCACGTGATAATTATAACAATTGAATGCTAATCCTTTGTACATGAACGCTCAATCATTCAGGAATAATTGCAATCAATCAATATATTTATGCTCAATGTGTCGTCGTGATCTCTGCTGGAGAGTTTGTCCGCCCTCTAGCTCTCTGCCGTGGTTAGATTGGATAGTTCAGAGTAACATTCAGCAATGTTGTTATAGAATAGATGTTTCGGCGGTTGTTGGTCTTCACGTTCAATGATACCGAATTCCTAGCTGCAGACTAGTAATTAATATCAAAGACTTGTTCTATTCTGTCGGTTCGATAGTCTGAGTTTAACCACGTGGTATGGTTAGGAATTCAGCAATCGTCTGAAACCTTAGCCCTCTCGTAATTGAGAGAAGCATGGTCTCCAGATAAATTCCCACGGTGGGGTTATATTCAGAAGAGCAGAAAGGGGTTGTCCCATGACGCCAGATCAATGTCTGTGCTCATGGGGCGGGCCAAGGATTTAGTTAAACTCCAAAGGGAATTGGAGTTTCCTTCATTAAACAGTTTAAAATCACATTACATAATTTCACAAATATTTTCATTAATTAATTTTCATTCATTCATTTTTATACAACAATTAGATGCGATCCTCACAACTGAGACTCGTGTATAAACAGGGTTATGGTAATGTGGCTGTACTGTCTCTGAGTTTCACAAAATTGTACCAAACGGACGAGTTCGTAGCTGGCTACTTCACCGACCGTTTATACATTCTCCAAAACATGAATATTGTTCAGTTCAACAATTTCTGTGAGGTGGAAGAAGTTACATTGTTCGCTCTATGAAAACTCTCTCTCTAGACTGTCTGGCCATGAGGAAGAATCTCCTCCAGGAATGTATGACCTGCCTAACAGAGTCTGGTGTAGGGTGAAAGAGAGAGGGGGGGATGGTACTCGCTGTACCCAAAGAGGGCAACGTCATGACACTCCACTATTCCTCTACCAATTTACACACGTTCTACTGAAAATCTGCAGAGGGTACCCTGGGTCACCTCTTCTGGTCATGCCCCAAACTGCACACATTCTGGCAGGATATTTATTTAATGAGTCTTTCTCATTAGTATACAGCTGTAACCTCATACCAGCCCCGGATACTGCTGTTTTAGGAAGGTCACAGCACCTAACGACTTTAACCAACTGAGAACAGAAAACATTACAATATGGCATGTTTATTGGAAAAATAACCATTTTGAGCCTTTGTAATAAGGAGACTGTCCCGGTTTTTAATACCTGGTTAGATGAAGTCACTAGCTTGCTACATGTGGAAAGGATTCCACATGGCAGATCTAATACATTTGTTAACTTCTCTAGGATAGGGAGCAGCATTCAGAATTTTGGATGAAAAGCATGCCCAAATTCAACTGCCTGCTACTCATCCCCAGAAGATAAGATATGCATATTATTAGTAGATTTGGATAGAAAACACTCTGAAGTTTCTAAAACTGTTTAAATCATGTCTGTGAGTATAACAGAACTTATGTAGCAGGCGAAACACAGAGGAAAAACCATTCAGATGTTTTTGAGGTCACTCTCTTTTCAATGAGTTTTCATTGGGAATCCAGATTTCTAAGGGATCTTCTTGCAGTTCCTACAGCTTCCACTGGATGTCAACTAGAAATTGGTTAAGACTTTTCCTTTGTGTAATGAAGAAGTACAGCCATCCAGAACGAGGGTAACTTGTAGTGTACTGTTAGATAGAGGCGCGTGACCAGAAAGCTACAGTTTGTTTTCCTCCTGTATTGAACACAGATCCTCCAGTCTTCAATTTTATTGATTATTTACATAAAAAAATACCTAAAGTTGCATTACAAAATTAGTTTGAAATGTTTTGGCAAAGTTTACAGGTAACTTTTGAGATTTTGTCACGTTGCGCAAGTTGCAACCGGTGTTTTTCTGGATCAAACGCGCCAAATAAATTGACATTTTGGATATATGGACGGAATTAATCAAAAAAAAGGACCCATTGTGATGTTTATGGGACATATTGGAGTGCCAACAAAAGAATCTCGTCAAAGGTAAGGCATGATTTATATTTTTATTTCTGCGTTTTGTGTCGCGCCTGCAGGGTTGAAATATGTTCTCTCTCTTTGTTTACGGAGGTGCTATCCTCAGATAATAGCATCGTTTGCTTTCGCCAAAAAGCCTTTTTGAAATCTGACATGTTGGCTGGATTCACAACACGTGCAGCTTTAATTTGGTGTCTTGCATGTGTGATTTCATGAATGTTTGATTTTTATAGTAATATTATAAAGGTGCATTGTTATGGCGAAAATGTGCTTCCCCAAACTTGAAACTCACACACAGCCTATGCATAGGTTAGTGATTTTGCCATTTGTTACTTTTCTTATTGGCCGAAGAAAATTAAATGTGGGGAACCCCCACTGTAAGGGACACAGAACACCAGCTTGGCTGTTTAGCTCATATTTTTAACTTGATTGACCGGGACACAGAGTGACACCCCACCCAAAATGGGCAGGGTTTGAGGACAAGGAAATTGATTTGAATACCAGGGAGGACACACAGTGTCTACTAACTAGTCCATAGCCTATTGAAAGTCTGCTAGATTGGTAGGGAAAACACTTTGCCAAGTTACATGACACCATAGGCCCTTTTTGAACTGGGCAAATGTTTTTGATCAAATTGTCGACCCTAGCCCAATTAAGGAGTAACGTTAGGCTCCTTTGGCAGCCAAAAACGCCATCTAAACACGAATCAATTCTCAATTGCTTTAAGGTTCATGAAGCCCTCTACTTTCATATTGTATCAAAAAATAATTTCACAAACGCAAAATACATTTACTGTACATGGTTTTAACATTTGCAGCAGACGGTACTTCAGTGACAACGCATTTGTGGCATCCATATTCCGCTTACACACATGTGTTCAGAGATGCAAGATGTTAATTACCGTCTGTTTTCCGTGAACAAGCGCTGTAACATGAATATGGCCGTGTGGGAACCCCAACCCCGTAAAAAGCTGCAATAACTGAACCTTGTTTTTATTAGTTCTCGCTAATATCAACGACATGTTCCTTGTTTCCAAAACCGTAACGCGAGTGATGCGTTTAGATTTAGAGCAAACGTTGAGGCACTCAACGACCGGAAAATACCATCTTCATTAAACACTAAAGATAGTTACAGTCGCGCCCATTGTTGACCTACTTTCACTTTCAGTTAGGATATTGTCTGTAGCTACTGCTAAGTACTGAGCCATGGTTGCGAGGTTCATTTGTGTTGGAGTTTGAACAATTATAGTACCAGCACATAGTATGCCTGCTAAATCGACATATCCGCCGTGACTTGATATGCAATGTTTACTTGGCTGTGATCTGGCTGCTGTTGGTGACTGATCTGGCTGCTGTTGTTGACTGATCTGGCTGCTGTTGGTGACTGATCTGGCTGTTGTTGGTGACTGATCTGGCTGCTGTTGGTGACTGATCTGGCTGCTGTTGGTGACTGATCTGGCTGCTGTTGGTGACTGATCTGGCTGCTGGTGGTGACTGATCTGGCTGCTGTTGGTGACTGATCTGGCTGCTGGTGGTGACTGATCTGGCTGCTGGTGGTGACTGATCTGGCTGCTGTTGGTGACTGATCTGGCTGCTGTTGGTGACTGATCTGGCTGCTGTTGTTGACTGATCTGGCTGCTGTTGTTGACTGATCTGGCTGCTGTTGGTGACTGATCTGGCTGCTGTTGGTGACTGATCTGGCTGCTGTTGGTGACTGATCTGGCTGCTGTTGGTGACTGATCTGGCTGCTGTTGGTGACTGATCTGGCTGCTGTTGGTGACTGATCTGGCTGCTGTTGGTGACTGATCTGGCTGCTGTTGGTGACTGATCTGGCTGCTGTTGTTGACTGATCTGGCTGCTGTTGTTGACTGATCTGGCTGCTGGTGGTGACTGATCTGGCTGCTGTTGGTGACTGATCTGGCTGCTGTTGGTGACTGATCTGGCTGCTGTTGGTGACTGATCTGGCTGCTGTTGGTGACTGATCTGGCTGCTGTTGGTGACTGATCTGGCTGCTGTTGGTGACTGATCTGGCTGCTGTTGGTGACTGATCTGGCTGCTGTTGGTGACTGATCTGGCTGCTGTTGGTGACTGATCTGGCTGCTGTTGGTGACTGATCTGGCTGCTGTTGGTGACTGATCTGGCTGCTGTTGGTGACTGATCTGGCTGCTGTTGGTGACTGATCTGGCTGCTGTTGGTGACTGATCTGGCTGCTGTTGGTGACTGATCTGGCTGCTGTTGTTGACTGATCTGGCTGCTGTTGTTGACTGATCTGGCTGCTGTTGGTGACTGATCTGGCTGCTGTTGGTGACTGATCTGGCTGCTGTTGGTGACTGATCTGGCTGCTGTTGGTGACTGATCTGGCTGCTGTTGTTGACTGATCTGGCTGCTGTTGTTGACTGATCTGGCTGCTGTTGTTGACTGATCTGGCTGCTGTTGTTGACTGATCTGGCTGCTGTTGACTGATCTGGCTGCTGTTGGTGACTGATCTGGCTGCTGTTGGTGACTGATCTGGCTTGCTGTTGACTGATCTGGCTGCTGTTGGTGACTGATCTGGCTGCTGTTGACTGATCTGGCTGCTGTTGTTGACTGATCTGGCTGCTGTTGTTGACTGATCTGGCTGCTGTTGTTGACTGATCTGGCTGCTGTTGTTGACTGATCTGGCTGCTGTTGGTGACTGATCTGGCTGCTGTTGGTGACTGATCTGGCTGCTGTTGACTGATCTGGCTGCTGTTGGTGACTGATCTGGCTGCTGGTGGTGACTGATCTGGCTGCTGTTGTTGACTGACTCCATGGCGTTTGTCACAGTTTGTTACCATCTAGCTCTCTTGGAAAGGCACAATACATATGATACGAATGTGTTTTATCAAGCTGGTTTTATACGCCAACAAGCTAAAGCCGTAGTAGGCTGCTAGCACACGTTCATTAGCTAGCTAACGTTAGCAATCTCAATTTAACACGTTAGTTAGCAAGCCAGCTAACCTTGCGATGTCCAGGCCGTTTGTTGAGCTAAACAAACATCGGTTGTTTATTGATTCCCAGAGGTTGACAAGATGCCACCATTAATACAAATAATAAAAAATAATGACAATAATAAACAATATCGTTTCGATGAAGCAACCAACGCAGGCTTTACCTACCTGTGATCTGCGCACGGTAGCTGGGCGCTGTATGAATGCAACAGCCGTGTGCGAGGATCAAAACTGCAATGTATCATGGGTAATTTGTCTGACTGATCAACAAATAATGAGCTGTTATTTGATGCAAGGTGATTTGTAGATCAGTCAATCGACCGTCGCCTGTGTCATGTTAAAAAGGTCCGTGCTAAAAATCTTCCCAGCGTGAAATTAGTTCCGAGGCGTTCTGATCGTGACGGCATGTTGTAAACTTTTTACATGACACCCTGCAGCCGTTTCGATGCTTTCTAACACTGTAAAATAAGATGTATTTCCCGCTCGAGTTCGTTAGGGATGAGCCTTTCGAGTATTTTCTGTGAGCCGGCTCATTTGGTCAGTTCACATTAAAGAGCAGGGTCTTAGTTCAAAATGCTTCAAAATCGACCTAGAACAATGAACAAAATTGCAAATCTCCAATGTTAAACACAGAAGGTGGGCTACCAAGATGTCAGATCGTGAAAAAATACAAATACATTTTTACCTGGCCAAATTAATATAAAATAATAATACAGAAACGCACACACAAAAAAAGAATCAGCGTGGACGAGATTGAGGTGCTCTCCCCACCATTTATTATTTCTTTAGATAGTTACTGTGTAACTTATCTGCAGAAAAACGTTGTTCTGAACTCAGAAAGCAGTACTAGCGGTATGCAAATCAGGGAGCCAAATGAACGGCTATTTGACCGACGAAATTCGGTTCCCGACTTTAACCAAAAATATCATTTAAAAAGGAGCCGTTCGTTCGCGAACGACCCATCAATAGATCCCGTAGGAACCCAATTCTTCACAATAGAAAATAACAAATCAATCAAAGCGGCTACCAGCCTTTGGAATAAAAGTCTCAGAGGAAGCACTGTAAACTACTGAAGTACAGTATAAAAATAACTGAATAATGCGTCCAAGATGTCTGACCATTGTTTAAGGTGATCTACTCACGCTCGCATACACCATTCATGTCTACATCCAGGTTGCAGCCGGTGTATACATGCCAACTTCACATGTGTACTCAGGGAGCCGCGATGACGTCATCCAAAAACATGACAAACATTGGTTGAATATAACATGTTAATATCCTCCTAACTGTGAGTCAATAAATAAATAAAAATCATCTGCTTCGCAATTATTTGAATTATTTAATTTATGTTTTGAACACAAAGGTAATGACTAAAGTGTGTTATTAGGAATGATCAAAATCTGACTTCTCTATGGGAATTGTCTTTCTGGGCCGGGCGTCAGTTAAACGGCAGTACCAAAGCAAAACTATAGGATCAGTCGAAACTGTGCTTGATTCGAGACTGAAACCCGGGCCCCTTGCTGTAAAAGCATTTATATACACACTAGATGACAAATAGGGGGCGCTATGTTGAAGCTGTAGTGCCTCCATCTTGGCTCTCCCCTCACCGTTGTAAATAATATTTTGGAAGCTATAGAAATGCATTTATTAATGTCTACATTTGTTTTATACCATGTGTATTATATTATAGACACCTTAATGTATACTGTAATGAAACAGCAGGGAGCAGGTCTCGAACCCTCGACCTTCTATTCTAGCTTGAGGTCCGGCGCGCTATCGACTCTGCCGCAAAAGCGTGCTCGTGGGGCAGGGTCGATTTCCGCGACCCAGGGTCGTTACAATACTTTGACATATTATGTGAGCTAAACATAAAAATAAAATACATCAAAACATTTTACTGGCCCCACTACAAAAAAAAACTTAAATACATGTAATTTTGTCATTGAAACATTTAATTGAAATACTGTAGAATTCCATTCATTCCTATGGGGAGTGCCAATATGGCCGACATGTGGGTTCAAAGCCTCTCAATGGCCAATACATAGCATCAGCAATACAGGGTTTATATACTGTATCATTTGTGTAAACATTGAAGCATTGAGTTTATAAAGAAGAGAAGGCTGGTAGCAGCAGCCAGAGTGTGGGTGAGTGGGTGTGTCGAACAGAAAATAGTGAGCGTGTGAAATGTTGTGGGTGTGTGGAACAGGCTCTAGCAGTCAAACAAGGAAATGGTTCCAATTGTTTTTCCACCATTCATTTTTTTCCATAGGGGATTTTAGAAACATTAAATAGAAGGGTTAAATAAAAGCTGTGTTTTGTGTACACTAGGCAAAGGTAATCTCTGGATTCACTAATGTTAGCTACATTTAGTAATGAATAAATTGACTAAATGTCTTTGAATTGACAATTCTATGAACTGTATTGTGCATGCTTTAAATTGACACAATACCTGTTAGCAAAGGTGTCAGCAAGAGAGAACATGCAGGAGCTGGCAGGGATTTGTAGTGTTGCATGATGCCTACTTTTCAATAGTATTTTCGAATCAGAGTAGAGCCTACACAAAACACAGCCCTTGTTTTAATAGTTTCTAACATTCCCTATGGGAAAAACGATTGGAACAATTTCCCTGTTTGACCGCTAGGTTTTATGACACCTTCACTGTGGGGCTCTAGATGGTTTTGATCGAGCAGTGTTTTTTATTTTATTTTATTTACCACGAGACTACCACAGAGTTTATAAACCCAGAGGCGAAAAGTCACAAAACTTCCAAAACAATTGGCGTGTGACTGACTGATCTACAAATAATATTGAGTAGTCATTTGAATATCAGTGAGTCTCAACTCGCCTTTAAAGTCAGGTGCGATGTCAAATGTCTTAAGTAGTTGAACATGTTACTCCAACCTAGTGAAAGTGACAAACTGACACTTTTTTAGTTGTTAAAAACAACTTTATACTTTATATCGGAGTGCCTTTGATTTGACGGCCCATACATTCGCAACTCGGTGCGAGATGACTGTTTCTGTGCATGAGTTTAGCTAGCCGTTGCCACATTCAAAACAACTGGGAACTCTGAAATCTTCAACTTCCAACTTTTGGACAATTGGGAACTTGAGGGGAAAAATCGTTTTGAACAGTCATCCAACTCAAATCGTTTTTTTCCCCAGTTGTCTTGAAAGCACCATTAGGCAAAGTTGGATAGCTAATCTCATGTGCAGAAACACATCATCGGGTCTAACGGTCGTCTCACACCAAACTGCGCATCTGCAGGCCATCAAAATCACTTGTTCCAAATCAAGTAGTTTTTGACAAATTAAAACGTGTCAGTTTATCTCTTTCACGACGTTAGAGTAATAACATGTGTAACTTCCTAAGACATTGGGCTCGTTTGAATAGTGAGGTAAAAGCAACCGACTGTTGACGAAAGTCTAGGAGAGATGTTGGGGCAATATGACTAGGTCCCTGGTATACAGAAAAAACCCGAGCCCTGAAGCTTGTCTTCATGCCTGCTTCGCTGACTTGCCTCGTCATATCGTTGCCGCTCTGCTTTAGCTGCCTCCAGTTCCTCCCTTGGACGGCGATACTCCCCAGCCTGTCTCCAGAGTCCCTTTCGCCACGTTGCTTTGTCCTTTGGTGGTGGGAAGTTCTGTCACGGCCGTCGAAAGCAGTGTGGTGAGCGTACATTTTTCCTTAATTTAAAATGACGGCAATTAAACAATAAACCATACAAAACGACGTGAAGCTTAAGGGCAAAAGTGACACAAACAAAGACAACTTCCCACACAGAAAGGAGGGAAAAGGGCTACCTAAGTATGGTTCCCAATCAGAGACAACGATATCACACCCTGACCAACCCCAAAATAGAGACATAAAAAGCTCTAAGGTCAGGGTGTGACAGTTACTGACTTTCCATTTGCATTCATTATCCAAAGTTGTTCTAACAAATGGTCTTGGTAGGGGTCATATTGCATTGTGCAGTGGTACTCTGATTTTGCTCTGCCAGCTTGAGGTATATGAGCCTGAATAAACCTACCCCACTTCCCTATGGTTCTATTCACTTCTTTCTCAATGTTCCCTAACTAATACCCATTTGCTGTCTCTCCTGTCATTATCTCCACCTACCGAAGGACGTCAGAGTACAAAAATCAGTTAACCACCTAACTGAGGAACTCAATTTAACCTTGCGCAATACTGTAGGTGCAGTCGCACCCCTAAAAACAAAAAAACATTTGTTATAAGAAACTAGCTCCCTGGTATACAGAAAATACCCGAGCTCTGAAGCAAGCTTCCAGAAAATTGAAACAGAAATGGCGCTACACCAAACTGGAAGTCTTCCGACGATCTTGGAAAGACAGTACCGTGCAGTATCGAAGAGCCCTCACTGCTGCTCGCTCATCCTATTTTCCCAACTTAGTTGAGGAGAATAAAGAACAATACAACATTTTATTTTTGATACTGTCGCAAAGCTAACTAAAAAGCAGCATTCCCCAAGAGAGGATGATTTTCACTTCAGCAGTGATAAATTCACAAAATTCTTTGACGGAAAGATCATGATCATTAGAAAGCAAATTACGGACTCCTCTTTAAATCTGCATATTACTCCAAAGCTTAGCACAACACTGCCAGGACCTAGGATCAAGGGTGACACTCAAGTTTTTAAATACTAGATCACATTGATGAAAACAGTCTTAGCCTCTAAACCTTCAAGCTGCATACGAGAGCTTATTCCAACTAAACTACTGAAAGAGCTGCTTCCTGTGATTGGCCCTCCTATGTTGAACAAAAATAACCGGCTCCCTATCCACTGGATGTGTGCCAAACTCACTAAAAGTGGCAGTAATAAAGCCGCTCTTGAAGAAGCCAAACATTGAAAATATTTTTAAAAAACTATTGGCCTATATCAAATCTCCCATTTCTCTCAAAATTCTTTGAAAAGCTGTTGCTTCAGTCTGGTTTTAGACGCCCATCATAGTACTGAGACTGTACTCGTGAAGGTGGTAAATTACCTTTTAATGGCGTCAGACCGAGGCTCTGCATCTGTCCTCGTGCTCCTAGACCTTAGTGCTGCTTTTGATACTATCAATCACCAAACTCTTTTGGAGTGGTTGACACGGACAAGTTCTGGTCTGGTATAGATCTTATCTGTCGGAAAGATATCAGTTTGTTTCTATGGATGGTTTGTTCTCTGACAAATCAACTGTAAATTTCGGTGTTCCTCAAGGTTCCGTTTTATTCTACTTCCGGCGCCGACAGAGATGGCCGCCTCGCTTCGCGTTCCTAGGAAACTATGCAGTTTTTTTTTTTTAAGTGTTATTTCTTACAGTAGTACTCCAGGTCATCTTAGGTTTCATTACATACAGTCGAGAAGAACTACTGAATATAAGATCAGCGTCAACTCACCATCAGTACGACCAAGAATATGATTTTCGCGAAGCGGATCCTGTGTTCTGCCTTACAAACAGGACAACGGAATGGATCCCAGCCGGCGACCCAAAAAAACGACTCTGTAAAAGCGGGAAATGAGGCGGTCTTCTGGTCAGACTCCGGAGACGGGCACATCGTGCACCACTCCCTAGCATTCTTCTCACCAATGTCCAGTCTCTTGACAACAAGGTGGATGAAATCCGAGCAAGGGTAGCATTCCAGAGGGACATCAGAGACTAACGTTCTTTGCTTCACGGAAACATCGCTCACTGGAGAGACTCTATCGGAGGCGGTGCAGCCAGCGGGTTTTTCCACACATCGCGCCGACAGAAACAAACATCTTTCTGGTAAGAAGAGGGGCGGGGGCGTATGCCTTATGGCTAACGAGACGTGATGTGATCACAGAAACATACAGGAACTCAAATCCTTCTGTTCACCTGATTTAGAATTCCTCACAATCAAATTTCGACCTCATTATCTACCAAGAGAATTCTCTTCGATTATAATCACAGCCGTATATATTCCCCCCAAGCAGACACATCGATGGCTCTGAACAAACTTTATTTGACTCTTTGCAAACTGGAATCCATACATCCAGAGGCTGCATTCATTGTAGCTGGGGATTTTAACAAGGCTAATCTGAAAACAAGACTCCCTAAATTGTATCAGCATATTGATTGCTCAACCAGGGCTGGAAAAACCTTGGATCATTGTTATTCTAACTTCCGCGATGCATATAAGGCCCTCCCCCCCACCCTCCTTTCAGAAAAGCTGACCAACGACTCCATTTTGATGATCCCTGCCTACAGACAGAAACTAAAACAAGAAGCTCCCATGCTGAGGTCTGTCCAACGCTGGTCCGACCAAGCTGATTCCACACTCCAAGACTGCTTCCATCACGTGGACTGGGATATGTTTCGTATTGCGTCAGATAACATTGACGAATACGCTGATTCGGTGTGCGAGTTCATTAGAACGTGCGTTGAAGATGTTGATGGCAGCATTCGCGTGAAACTGAAAGCGCGAACCACTGCTTTTAAATCAGGGCAAGGTGACTGGTAACATGACCGAATACAAACAGTGCAGCTATTCCCTCCGCAAGGCTATCAAACAAGCTAAGCGTCAGTATAGAGACAAAGTAGAATCTCAATTCAACGGCTCAGACACAAGAGGTATGTGGCAGGGTCTACAGTCAATCACGGACAACAAGAAGAAAACCAGCACAGTCACGGACCAGGATGTCTTGCTCCCAGGCAGACTAAATAACTTTTTTGCCCGCTTTGAGGACAATACAGTGCCACTGACACGGCCTGCAACGAAAACATGTGGACTCTCCTTCACTGCAGCCGAGGTGAGTAAAACATTTAAACGTGTCAACCCTCGCAAGGCTGCAGGCCCAGACGGCATTCCCAGCCGTGCCCTCAGAGCATGCGCAGACCAGCTGGCCGGTGTGTTTACGGACATATTCAATCAATCCCTATACCAGTCTGCTGTTCCCACATGCTTCAAGAGGGCCACCATTGTTCCTGTTCCCAAGAAAGCTAAGGTAACTGAGCTAAACGACTACCGCCCCGTAGCACTCACTTCCGTCATCATGAAGTGCTTTGAGAGACTAGTCAAGGACCATATCACCTCCACCATACCTGACACCCTAGACCCACTCCAATTTGCTTACCGCCCAAATAGGTCCACAGACGATGCAATCTCAACCACACTGCACACTGCCCTAACCCACCTGGACAAGAGGAATACCTATGTGAGAATGCTGTTCATCGACTACAGCTCGGCATTTAACACCATAGTACCCTCCAAGCTCGTCATCAAGCTCGAGACCCTGGGTCTCGACCCCGCCCTGTGCAACTGGGTACTGGACTTCCTGACGGGCCGCCCCCCAGGTGGTGAGGGTAGGCAACAACATCTCCACCCCGCTGATCCTCAACACTGGGGCCCCACAAGGGTGCGTTCTGAGCCCTCTCCTTGTACTCCCTGTTCACCCACGACTGCGTGGCCACGCACGCCTCCAACAGGCAAACTTAAATCAGTTTTACCAAATGTTTACCAGCATGTCACATGTGCAACCAGGAAAAATCCTAGACCATCTTTACTCCACACACAGAGATGCATACAAAGCTTTCCTCCAATACTTATTTTCCACCATAATTTGCAAATAAATTCATAAAAAATCCTACAATGTGATTTTCTGGATTTTTTCATTTTGTCTGTCATAGTTGAAGTGTACCTATGATGAAAATTACAGGCCTCTCTCATATTTTTAAGTGGGTGAACTTGCACAATTGGTGGCTAACGAAACACTTTTTTGCCCCACTGTGACCAGGCCAGTCCGGCGGGCCTGTGAGTCAGCTGTTAGCCGGGTGACATAAGAACTTGTATCATTCTCGACGGGGGTACCTTAACGGTCCTATAGCAAAATCCCCTACCGCGACAATTGCCAGACAAGGCTCCGCTGATAGCCAGGTGTAGCAGCAGTAAGGTGTTGGGACAGGTTTATTAGGCCCCTGGGCACTGTTTAAATCGCACTATAACGGTGACACTGTATTGTTTAGTGGTTTTGCTGGCATGCATCTAAAATAAAAATTGGGATGATTTACATGCTAAAATCGCCACTCTGTTGATCCATGGAGTTAAATAAGTGTTCTTGTATTTATTTTCTCAGCTGCTCATATTAAACGCGTTCCGCTATAAAACCAAAGTAGCCTACAAAACGGACCATTGGGAAGAGCACAGCCTCCATTCGCTATTCGAGTGCATACAGATGACATTTTCCCCCTGCCCCTGTCCATTTGATAATGGGCCATTCTAAATCGAAACTAATTTGACATAGTAAAGACATGATTAAATTGAGAATAGTCTGATGGGTGAAAATATGCTCATATGATGAGAGAACAGCTGTGCAGCCTGAGGTAATGAACAGATGACAAGCTTTACTTGCAATTTTCTCAGTCCAATAGGTACTGGACTTCCTGACGGGCCGCCCCCCAGGGCCGCCCCACCACCTGTGGTAAGGACTGTTCAACATTGGTCTGACCAATCTATGCTTCAAGATTGTGTGTACACACACACACACACACACACAACCCTAAAAACTACAGTCTATACACACACCATCCTGTCTATGCTCAGCAGGGGTGGCAGGCAGCTTAGTGGTTAGAGTGTAGAGGAGGCAGGTAGCCTAGTGGTTAGAGTGTAGAGGCGGCAGGTAGCCTAGTGGTTAGAGTGTAGAGGAGGCAGGTAGCCTAGTGGTTAGAGTGTAGGGGCGGCAGGTAGCCTAGTGGTAAGAGTGTAGAGGAGGCAGGTAGCCTAGTGGTTAGAGTGTAGAGGAGGCAGGTAGCCTAGTGGTTAGAGTGTAGAGGAGGCAGGTAGCCTAGTGGTTAGAGTGTAGATGAGGCAGGTAGCCTAGTGGTTAGAGAGAGGAGGCAGGTAGCCTAGTGGTTAGAGTGTAGGGTGGCAGGTAGCCTAGTGGTTAGAGTGTAGAGGAGGCAGGTAGCCTAGTGGTTAGAGTGTAGGGGCGGCAGGTAGCCTAGTGGTTAGAGTGTAGGGGCGGCAGGTAGCCTAGTGGTTAGAGGAGGCAGGTAGCCTGTGGTTAGAGGTAGGGAGGCAGGTAGCCTAGTGGTTAGAGTGTAGTGGTTAGAGGTAGGCAGGTAGCCTAGTGGTTAGAGTGTAGAGGTGGCAGGTAGCCTAGTGGTTAGAGTGTAGAGGTGGCAGGTAGCCTGGTGGTTAGAGTGGAGGAGGCAGGTAGCCTAGTGGTTAGAGTAGAGGAGGCAGGTAGCCTAGGTAGCCTATGGTTAGAGTGTAGAGGTGGCAGGTAGCCTAGTGGTTAGAGTGTAGAGGAGGCAGGTAGCCTAGTGGTTAGAGTGTAGAGGATGCAGGTAGCCTAGTGGTTAGAGTGTTGGGCAAATAACCGAAAGGTTGCTGGATTGAATCCCCGAGCTGACAAGGTAAAAATCTGTCCTTCTGCCCCTGAGCAAGACAGTTAACAGTAGCTTTATAGGATGGTGTCGATGTTGATTAAGGCAGAGGGGTTAAATGCAGAAGACACATTTCAGTTGAAGGCATTCAGTTGTGCACTTTCCCTATATAACTACTGTCCACAAACCATTCTACACTGCTCAAAAAAATAAAGGGAACACTTAAACAACACAATGTAACTCCAAGTCAATCACACTTCTGTGAAATCAAACTGTCCCCTTAGGAAGCAACACTGATTTAGTCCAGAGCCTGGAGGCGCTACCAGGAGACAGGCCAGTACATCAGGAGACGTGGAGGAGGCCGTAGGAGGGCAACAACCCAGCAGCAGGACCGCTACCTCCCCCTTTTGTGCACGAGGAGCACTGCCAGAGCCCTGCAAAATGACCTCCAGCAGGCCACAAATGTGCATGTGTCTGCTCAAATGGTCAGAAACAGACTCCATGAGGGTGGTATGAGGGCCCGATGTCCACAGGTGGGGGTTGTGCTTACAGCCCAACACCGTGCAGGACGTTTGGCATTTGCCAGAGAACACCAAGATTGGCGAATTCGCCACTGGCGCCCTGTGCTCTTCACAGATGAAAGCAGGTTCACACTGAGCACATATAACAGACGTGACAGAGTCTGGAGACGCCGTGGAGAACGTTCTGCTGCCTGCAACATCCTCCAGCATGACCGGTTTGGCGGTGGGTCAGACATGGTGTGGGGTGGCATTTCTTTGGGGGGCCGCACAGCCCTCCATGTGCTCACCAGAGGTAGCCTGACTGCCATTAGGTACCGATATGAGATCCTCAGACCCCTTGTGAGACCATATGCTGGTGCGGTTGGCATTGGGTTCCTCCTAATGCAAGACAATGCTAGACCTCATGTGGCTGGAGTGTGTCAGCAGTTCCTGCAAGAGGAAGGCATTGATGCTATGGACTGGCCCGCCTGTTCCCCAGACCTGAATCCAATTGAGCACATCTGAGACATCATGTCTCGCTCCATCCACCAATGCCACGTTGCACCAGACTGTCCAGGAGTTGGCGGATGCTTTAGTCCAGGTCTGGGAGGAGATCCCTCAGGAGACCATCCGCCACCTCATCAGGAGCATGCCCAGGCATTGTAGGGAGTTCATACAGGCACGTGGAGGCCACACACACTACTGAGCCTCATTTTGACTTGTTTTAAGGACATTACATCAAAGTTGGATCAGCCTGTAGTGTGGTTTTCCACTTAAATTTTGAGTGTGACTCCAAATCCAGTCCCCCATGGGTTGATACATTTCATTTCCATTGATCATTTGTGTGAGATTGTTGTCAGCACATTCAACTATGTAAAGAAAAAAGTATTTAATGAGAATATTTCATTCATTCAGATCTAGGATGTGTTATTTTAGTGTTTCCTTTATTTTTTTTTGAGCAGTGTATATAAATGTCTATACACACACCATCCTAAATACCTACTGTCCATTGTTTTTGTTTTTTTACTCAATTAGAAACGAACTAAGTTTATTCTGCCCCGAGGACCAATACAGCTGCATTAGACAAAACATGTTTGAGTGGAGGATGGATGGGGCCATGTATCGCGAGATCTTGACCAACAACCTACTTCCCTTAGTAAGAGCATTGAAGATGGGTCGTGGCTGTGAGAGCCGGAATTCTTACTGGTTGGTAGATGATCAAATACTTATGTCATGCAATAAAATGCAAATGAATTCATTATCATATGTGATTTTCTGGATTTTTGTTTTAGATTCCGTCTCACAGTTGAAGTGTACCTATGATAAAAATAACAGACCTCCACATGCTTTGTAAGTAGGAAAACCTGCAAAATCGGCAGTGTATCAAATACTTGTTCTCCCCACTGTATACTCCAATTTAGGCACTCCTCTCCAATCCTTACAGGTTTCATGGTTCGACAGGAAGACAAAGCGATAAGGGAGAAACAATGGTTTATTAGCCTTAAGGTGATCTGACCTGACCGCAACCCCCTTGATGCCTAATCCAAAGACCTTCACCTGCATCACCTCCAGCACTCCTATTCCAAAGACCTCCACCCGTGTATCCCCTCTAGCAATCCTGCGACTTCCTCCCGCCCACCCACCCAATACATTCCAAAGCCATCAGGCCCCTACAGATTACCATTAACTTCTGGTGTAGACCCTCTAAACCTCCATCAGTGACATGAATAAGTAGAAGTTCTGAGAATAGGATAACACCATCCTAAATAAACTACTGTCTACACACACACAAGCTTATAGAACTAGTCTATACACACACCATTTATATTCTGGAAACTGATATCTCATTCTAATATTTCTTGGTATTAAGTATTACTATTGGAGCTGCACCTGCAAAATATGGGTACGCGACATGGTTCGGACAGGTAAGTCTGTTTGAAAGGACCCAGAGGAGTAGAGTTCTCATCCTGACCAACCATTGGTCAAGACACTGTGCGCTGATGCATTTAGATCAAGAAAACTACTTGCAGGTACATTCTATTGTATAATGGGTTGGAAAGTCATCCAGAATCTCTCCCCGTTATGTGAGACCCTCTTACCCAAGTGCAGCTTCTATTAAATATAGACTTGTGTCCATAGACCCAGTGTGCAGTTCCTTCCATCTCCTAACAGTACAGATCAGGCTCCCTAAAAACACAGGACACCAGTTAAATGAGACATTTTGATATTTAATCCATTAATTTAAAAGGAAAACAACCTTTTCGGTTGGAGGTTGTTAAGAAAACAAAGAACCAGACATATAAAATAAATACAGCTGCGAGCAATATGGGCTGTTAACTACTATACTGAAATCCTAATTACTGATTGGAGGAAATAGTCCTATGGTACTAGAGATCGAGGTTGAGTAGCTGGGTACAGCAGCTGCAGAACCACTGTTGGTCCAGTCGGGGAGTTCTTAGTGTGACCATAGAGGTAGATAGAGGACTCATCTTTGTATCTATGCCATTATAGCGCATGTGACAGAATGAGCAGTGCCATGGAGGCCATATCCATTTTAAAGTAGTACATTTTCTTATTGGCCAATTGCTCTCCACTCAGTTGACTACTTTAAAATGGTTTAAGCCCTCTATGGCAATGTCCATGCTAAAATGGGTTTTATCCATGAGGAGTCCTCTCTCTACCGAGTGTGACAGACAGGAAGAGTCAAGTGCGGGAGCTTTTCCAGAGTGACACAGGAGGGTGTCTTCCTCAAGAAGTCTTCTCAACAGCAGCAGCCTCCTCCCTCTCCATCTTGGCCTCCTGCCTCCATCTTGCTTTCTTTTCCATGTTCTGAGCTGTTAGAGACTCATGCCTGCCGGCAGCCTGGGGAACACACGCACAATTGGTCAGTCGATCCTTCTCACCACACACACCTGGGGCAGCGAAACGATTGCCAGGATTCAATTCCAGGCGCATTATAGCAGACAATTTATGCAAACTCCGTGAACATAAGGGAAATTACTTTTAGAAAGGGGCATTGCTGGCTGTCCAGTGTATTTATTACGGATTAGGGCTGTTGCAGTAACCGTATTACCGCCACACTGGCAGTCACGAGTCATGAAGGCAGTATGATGCCACATGACCTTTTTAGTCACGGTAATTAGGCTTCTCCAAGCTCGGATGCTGCTGATGGGCATTTGTACCAAATTTTCTGGTACTCGGCACTATACCGTCCCTCTAATCACTCTGATATCAATTGAAATGACAACAAGCTCAGTCCGATGATGCTGTGAAACACCGCCCCCGACCATGACGGACCCTCCACCTCGATCCCGCTCCAGAGTACAGGCCTCAGTGTAATGCTCATTCCTTCAAATGATAAACCCAAATCCAGGTATTAGACAGGTATTTACCTCCCCATGGTTGCAGGATCTTGTCTATTTTTACAAGTTTTGTATTGAAATTCATTGTGGAGAGCTTATTTATATATTTTGTGCTATGAATACCAAGTATGTCTACTTCACCATCAGCCCATTTTATAGGTAAACTGCAGGGTAATGTAAAAGTTGTATTTTAAAGATCCAATACGTGTTATTGTACACTTATCATAGTTAGGTTTTAGTCCGGAAAAGTTATCTAGATCTTCAATGAGACATTGCAGGGATCTTCAATGAGACATTGCAGGGATCTTCAATGAGACATTGCAGGGATCTTCAATGAGACATTGCAGGGATCTTCAATGAGACATTGCAGGGATCTTCATTGAGACATTGCAGGGATCTTCATTGCAGGGATCTTCATTGAGACATTGCAGGGATCTTCATTGAGACATTGCAGGGATCTTCATTGAGACATTGCAGGGATCTTCATTGAGACATTGCAGGGATCTTCATTGAGACATTGCAGGGATCTTCAATGAGACATTGCAGGGATCTTCAATGAGACATTGCAGGGATCTTCAATGAGACATTGCAGGGATCTTCAATGAGACATTGCAGGGATCTTCAATGAGACATTGCAGGGATCTTCAATGAGACATTGCAGGGATCTTCAATGAGACATTGCAGGGATCTTCATTGAGACATTGCAGGGATCTTCAATGAGACATTGCAGGGATCTTCAATGAGACATTGCAGGGATCTTCAATGAGACATTGCAGGGATCTTCAATGAGACATTGCAGGGATCTTCAATGAGACATTGCAGGGATCTTCATTGAGACATTGCAGGGATCTTCATTGAGACATTGCAGGGATCTTCATTGAGACATTGCAGGGATCTTCATTGAGACATTGCAGGGATCTAGCTTGTGGACTTAATATAAAACTAGAGTCATCGGCATACATGGACACCTCTGTTTTTAAGCCTTGGATTTCAAATCCTCTAATGTTAATGGATCTGATTTTAATAGCTATCATTTTGATGGCCATAACGATGGTGACAGCGGACACCCTTGTTTAACCTGTTGATCCTACCCCCTACTTTTTCGAACATTCTGTTAAAAATCCTGCAACATTTCAGCGTCTTGCTACTCATGCCAGGAATATAGTATATGCATATGATTAGTATGTGTGGATAGAAAACACTCAGACGTTTATAAAACTGGTTAAATCACGGCTGTGACTATAACAGAACGTGCATTTCATCGAAAAGCGCAGGAAAATCTGATCACTGAAAATTGGAAAATATATCAATGCGCCACTTGCATGGATTGTTGGATGGAAACCAAATTACCTGGAGCCGAGAATGCAATTCCTACAGCTTCCACACGATGTCACCAGTCTTGTCATTTGCCTGGGCTTTGTTTCTTGGTCAAACGAACAAGAGACAGCCCATTTCTTCCGGTCTCAGACAGGATGTTTTGGTCTTGAAATATCCGGACATTATTTCAAGACGTGGAGTTATTGAATATACATCGCCCCGTGATCAATTTGATAGATTATTAACGTTTACTAATACCTAAAGTTGCATTACAAAAGTATTTAGAAGTGTTTTGTGAAAGTTTATCGTCAACTTTTTTAATTTAAAAAAATGACGTTGCGTTATAAAACGCTGTTTTTTTCTTGATCACACAGTCTTCATAGATAGATATTTAGGGTATATATGGACCGATTTAATCGAAAAAAAGACCCAATAGTGATGTTTATGGGACATCTAGGAGTGCCAACAAAGAAGATCGTCAAAGGTAATTTTTGCGTTTTGTGTAGCGCCGACTACGCTAATTATTTTGTTTACGTCCCCTGCGGGTCTTTTGGGGTGTTGAATGCTATCAGATAATAGCTTCTCATGCTTTCGCCGAAAAGCATTTTAAAAATATGACTTGGCTGGATTCACAACGAGTGTAGCTTTAATTCAGTACCCTGCATGTGTGTTTTAATGAACGTTTGAGTTTTAATGAGTGCTATTAGCATTTAGCGTAGCATTTCCAGATGTCTAGATGGGACGCCTGCGTGTCGGGTGGACGTAAGAGGTTAACTCCTCTTCACAATTCAAAACTGAGAAGTAGACGTTATTTACTATTTTACACCTGGGATTGCTATACATTATTAATACCCATTTTAAAAAGAGAATTCCCGAGAATTAAAAAATAAATTAAAAATCAGGTATTTATAAATAACATCCAGTCTTACTTTATCAAATGCCTTTTCAAAATCCACTATAAATACCATTCCTGGCTTCTTATACGTTTCATGATGTTGTATTAGTTCTAGTAGTGGTCGTATATTATCTCCAATGTATCGTCCATGTAAAAAAACGGTCTGATCAGGATGAAAAATACTTGGTAAAAATCCTTTTAATTCTGAGTGCTCTGCATTTTGCATTTTAGCATCACAACATGTGTAAGGGACCTCCAGTTTGTAGATAGACTTCCAAATCCGCTATGAATACTAGGCCTGGCTTAGATATTTCATGATGACTGGGTCTATATATTTTCCATCTGGGTCTTGTTTGAGAAATCAGACCTTCCTGCTGAGTACCTGAGACTATCATTTCTATAGGAGTATTTAAAACAGTATATAAAAAAAAAAACTTGATATATTATCAAGTTTTTTTCCCCAGACTGAAAGGATTTTAATAGCCTCAAGAAGTAATTCTTCTAATTTGGCCTTCGCATCTTTCTGTACATTTTAGTTGATTTTCAATTTTTTTAAATATTATTTGGAAAGAATTCCTGACCGTAATCTTCATTCAGTGGGAGAGGATGAAAGAGATCTACCTAAAATAATTAGCTTCCTCTTAAAACATAATTCTGAGAATCATAGACGAACGACTCTGTCTTCAGTAACGAGTTTCTGAAAATTATTTTTGTTAGTGTTCCTGTATTGGAGATTCAGGAAGAATTGTGAGCATTTTTCTCCATATTCCATCCAGTTTGCTTTATTTTTGTAATAGATTACATTAGATCGTTCTTGAATAAGTTTCTCAAGTTCTTGTTTTTCCTCTAACTTATTTTGCATCTCTGTAGTATCGTTTTGTTGCTCTCTACCTGTGCTATTAGTTCATTTCCCTTGTTAGTCTCGTTTCTTTAGACAGAAACTGCTTCTTTATTATTGATGAACATTGAATTGAATGACTCCTGAATGTACATTTATTTAAAAGGTATCCCAAACAATAAGGGGATTTGCTGAACCTATATTATAATGAAAAAAATTCAGTTATACATTATTTTGTCTTAGTTTACTGGATGACAACTTATTTTTAACTTTGATTAAATTTCCCCCGTCCACGTGGAACATATAAGAGTTATAATTAGATGATCCGATCGCATTGTATTGAATTCCGGGCTATATGTCCCACCATATAAATATATGTATATAGTATATAGGATTCTAGTGACCAAAAGTATTTTTAGCATGGGCTGAAGTAGACAACTGGGTGGGACTTCCTATGGGTTAAGGAAGGATCACATGATGCCATCCAGGTCATCAGGAGGGATCAGCCAATGAATTATACTGCTGAGCAAACATTCGTAACTCCAGGGGGCAGTAAATCACCAACCTTTGGTTTATACCCATTCTTCCCCAGGATGACAGTGAACAGGCAGGCTGTAATGACACTCACCCTCTTCCCCAGGATGACAGTTAACAGGCAGGCTGCAATGGTGGCAATAATCATCCCGTAACACGCTTTCACTCTCACCCTGTTCCTGGCTGCATCTAGCATCTCAAACCTGCAACACACAAACACGGTGAACTGAATTAATCATGAAGTGTATATGGGGAGGTTGTCCCCACAGACTATTGGAAAAAAAACACACAAAAAAACGTTTGAGCAAAACATTTCCATTACATTTACATTTAAGTCATTTAGCAGACGCTCTTATCCAGAGCGACTTACAAATTGGTGCATTCACCTTATGACATCCAGTGGAACAGCCACTTTACAATAGTGCATCTAAATCTTTTAAGGGGGGGGGTGAGAAGGATTACTTTATCCTATCCTAGGTATTCCTTAAAGAGGTGGGGTTTCAGGTGTGAACAAAGGGCGAACCACAGCATTTAACCCCAGCAAGGTGACTGGGAATATGGTTGAATATAAACAGTGTAGCTATTCCTTCCGCAAGACAATCAAACAGGCACAATGTTTGTCTCTGTACTATGATGGACTACCAAGGGAAAACCACATCACAGACACCGAAGTCTTGCTCCCGGACAAGCTCAATACCGTCGCCCTCTTTGAGGATAACCGTGCCACAGACACAGCCCTCCCTCAAAGACTGTGGGCTCTCGTTCTCCGCAGCCGACGTGAGTAAGACATTTAAGTGCGTTAACCCTCGCAAGGCTGCTGGCCCAGATCCCAAGCTGCTTTTAGATGTGTGCAAAATCAAATCTAATTTTATTGGTCACATACACATGGTTAGCAGATGTTACTGGTCACATGGTTAGCAGATGTTACTGGTCACATGGTTAGCAGATGTTACTGGTCACATGGTTAGCAGATGTTACTGGTCACATGGTTAGCAGATGTTACTGGTCACATGGTTAGCAGATGTTACTGGTCACATGGTTAGCAGATGTTAATGGTCACATGGTTAGCAGATGTTAATGGTCCTCATACACATGATTAGCAGATGTTAATGGTCCTCATACACATGGTTAGCAGATGTTAATGGTCCTCATACACATGGTTAGCAGATGTTAATGGTCCTCATACACATGGTTAGCAGATGTTAATGTGAGTGTAGCGAAATGCTTGTGCTTCTAGTTCCGACAACGCAGTAATAACCAACGAGTAATCTAACGTAACAATATCACAACAACTACCTTATACACACACACAAGTGTAAAGGGATGAAGAATATGTACCTAAAGATATATGAATGAGTGATGGTACAGAACGGCATAGGTAAGATGCAGTAGATGGTATCTAGTACAGTATATACTTATGAGATGAGTAATGTAAGGTATGTAAACATTATATTAAGTGGCATTGTTTAAAGTAGCTAGTGATACATTTATTACATCAATTTTCCATTATTAAAGTGGCTGGAGTTGAGTCAGTATGTTGGCAGCAGCCACTCAATGTTAGTGGTGGCTGTTTAACAGTCTGATGGCCTTGAGATGGAAGCTGTTTTTCAGTCTCTCGGTCCCGGCTTTGATGCACCTGTACTGACCTTGCCTTCTGGATGATAGCGGGGTGAACAGGCAGTGGCTCGGGTGATTGTTGTCCTTCATTATCTTTTTGGCCTTCCTGTGACATCGGGTGGTGTAGGTGTCCTGGAGGGCAGGTAGTTTGTGGCCTGTCAGGAAGTCCAGTACCCAGTTGCACAGGGCGGGTTTGAGACCCAGGGTCTTGAGCTTGATGACGAGTTGAGGGTACTGTGGTGTTAAATGCTGAGCTGTAGTCGATGAATAGCATTCTGACATAGGTATTCCTCTTGTCCAGATGGGTTAGGGCAGTGTGCAGTGTGGTTGAGATTGCGTCGTCTGTGGACCTATTTTGGCGGTAAGCAAATGGGAGTGGGTCTAGGGTGTCAGGTAGGGTGGAGGTGGTATGGTCCTTGACTAGTCTCTCAAAGCACTTCATGATGACGGAAGTGAGTGCTACGGGGCGGTAGTCGTTTAGCTCAGTTACCTTAGCTTTCTTGGGAACAGGAACAATGGGGGCCCTCTTGAAGCATGTGGGAACAGCAGACTGGTATAGGGATTGATTGAATATGTCCGTAAACACACCAGCCAGCTGGTCTGCGCATGCTCTGAGAATGCAGCTGGGGATGCCGTCTGGGCCTGCAGCCTTGTGAGGGTTAACACATTTAAATGTTTTACTCACCTCGGCTGCAGTGAAGGAGAGTCCGCAGATTTTGGTACCGGGCCGTGTCAGTGGCACTGTATTGTCCTCAAAGCGAGCAAAGAAGTTGTTTAGTCTGCCTGGGAGCAAGACATCCTGATCCGCGACTGGGCTGGTTTTCTTTTTGTAATCCGCGATTGATGGAAGACCCTGCCACATAACTCTCGTGTCTGAGCCGTTGAATTGAGATTCTACTTTTGTCTCTATTCTGACGCTTAGCTTGTTCGATTGTCTTGTGGAGGGAATAGCTACACCCTATTCGGTCACATTTCTGGTCACCTTGCCCTGATTAAAAGCTGTGGTTTGTGCTTTCAGTTTCACGCGAATGCTGCCATCAATCCACGGTTTCTGGTTGGGGAATGTTTTAATAGTTGCTGTGGGTACGACATCATCGATGCACTTGCTAATAAACTCACTAACTGAATAAGTGTATTCATCAATGTTATTTGACGCAATGCGGAACACATCCCAATCCACGTGATCGAAGCAACCTTGAAACGTGGAATCAGATTGGTCGGGCCAGCGTTGAACAGACCTGAGCGCGGGAGCTTCTTGTTTTAGTTTCTGTCTGTAGGCAGGGAGCAACCAAATGGAGTCGTGGTCAGTTTTTCCGAAAGGAGGGCGGGGGAGGGCCTTATATGCGTCGCGGAAGTTAGAATAACAATGATCCAGGGTTTTACCAGCCCTGGTTGCGCAATCGATATGCTGATACAATTTAGGGAGTCTTGTTTTTCAGAGTAGCTAGTTGTAGTAGTGGTTGTTAAAATCCCCAGCCACAATGAATGCAGCCTCAGGATATGTGGTTTCCAGTTTTCATTGAGTCAAATAAAGTTTGTTCAGGGCCATCGATGTGTCTGCTTGGGGGGGGGATATATATATATATCCAGGCAGGACATTTCAAAACTCTACACGAGTTTTCCTGTTGGAGTGACCATGTTAAAGAGGGATCCTTGTGAGGGTGATTAAGTGTATTGGACAGAGGGGTGTGTGTGCGTGCGTACGTGCCAGTGTGCTACTTCTGCTTCATATCAAACCAGCAGATCATTTCTCAGATGTCAGGAACCCGAACCACAGCAATTAATTAAAACATTACCTGCTACAGAGACACACACCTGAAAGAGTGAGAGGCAGAGAGACCTCATTTGAACTATTAAGAGCCGATCAGGGGCGGGTGTGTTGGGAGGTCTGTTTGTAAACAGGAAGTGTCCACTTACGACACTTGCTCTGGGATCTGGTCAGGGGTCTTGAAGCGTCCAGACCAGACCAGGATCCTCCGGTCCATGGGAGAGGGTCTGTAGCCAGGGAGTTTAAAGGCTGGACGGGGATCTGGGAAAGGACACAACAATCAATGCACAGACAAGGTCACGAAAACCATGTTATCCTGGATGGCCAGATAGCGAGCAACAATGAAAAGAAACTGCCACGTGGGGAATCTAGGTGGCTCGTTTTAAGCTTGTTCTTGATACCATGTCTTGTTTTGAGGTGTTTGACTGATGTCTATGCCAATATGGCTAAAATTCACTCATTATGCAAATGTATTAATGTTTCAATAAACATTGAAGAAATGTAGTTGTTTTGCCCCAACCAACAAACTTCAGCAGTTTGGTTGTGCATCATGAATTCAGCATAGCTAGTTTGAATGAAGGTCTGGTTATTAAATGGGTAAATAGTTTAATCCATTCTCCGGAAGCCCTGTCCGAGCCAGAACAGCCCATAGGACAGGACCCCATAGGACAGGACCCCATCCCCTGTTTCTGTAGCAAGTCAGCTTGACTTACTGTATGTACACCTCCTGGACAGGGCTATAGTTAATTGTATAGAGACTAGAGGTCGACCGATTATGTTTTTTTTCAACGCAGATTCCGTTTATTGAAGGACCAAAAAAAGCCCATACACATATATATATATATATATATTTGTAATAATGACAATTACAACACTGAATGAAAACTTATTTTAACTTAATACGTAAATAAAAATCTATAAATATGTTCAAATGAATATGTTCAATTTGAGTGTAAAATAATGCAAAAAGTGTTGAAGGAGAGTAAAAGTCCAATATGTGCCATGTAAAAAATGTTTAAGTTCAGAACATGTGAAAGCTGGTGGTTTCTTTTAACATCTTGGATATAGGGGGCGCCCTTTTAATTTATGGATAAAAAAACATTCCCGTTTTAAACAAGATATTTTGTCACGAAAAGATGCTTGACAATGCATATAATTGACAGCTTTGGAAAGAAAACACCCTGACGTTTCCAAAACTGCAAAGATATTATCTGTGAGTGCCACAACTGATGCTACAGGCGAAACCAAGATGAAACTTCAAACAGGAAATGCCCCAGATTTTGAATGCGCTTTGTTCCAATGTCTCCTTATATGGCTGTGAATGCGCAAGGAATGAGCCTACACTTTCTGTCGTTTCCCCAAGGTGTCTGCAGCATTGTGACGTATTTGTAGGCATATCATTGGAAGATTGACCATAAGAGACTACATTTACCAGGTGCTCCGGTTGGTGTCCTCCGTTGCAATTATTGCGTAATCTCCAGCTGCGTGTATTTTACCATTTGCTTCAGAGGAGAAACCAAACTGCCACGAATGACTTATCATCGAATAGATGTGAAAAACACCTTGAGGATTGATTCTAAACAACGTTTGCCATGTTTCTGTCGATATTATGGAGTTAATTTGGAAAAAGGTTCAGCGTTGTGGCATCCATACATCTAAATATTGCTGTTACATTGCACAACCTTCAATGTTGCGTCATAATTATGTAAAATTCTGGCAAATTAATTACGGTCTTTGTTAGTAAGAAATGGTCTTCACACAGTTCGCAACGAGCCAGGCGGCCCAAACTGCTGCACACCCCACTCTGTTGCACAGAACGCAAGAGAAGTGAATTTCTCTATTTAATATTGCCTGCTAACATGAATTTCTTTTAACCTAACATGCAAGTTAAAAATATATATACTTACTTGCATATTGATTTTAAGAAAGGCATTCATGTTTATGGTTAGGTAAAATGACAGTGCTTTTTTCACGAATACGCTTGTTAAATCATCCCCCGTTTGGCTGTAGGCTGTGATTCGATAATAAATTATCAGACACAGTATTTATTATTTGCCACGAGGGACAAGCTAGTAAAACTAGTAATATCAACCATGTGTAGTTAATCATTAGTTATGTTAAGATTGATTGTTATAAGATATGTTTATTGCTAGCTAGCAACTTACTTGGTCCCTTGCTGCACTCGCGTAACAGGTGGTCAGCCTGCCACGCAGTCTCCTCGTGGAGTGCAATGTAATGGTCCATAATGGGCATCCAAACATGCTGATTACCGATTTTCAAGTGTTCATTACATCGACCCTAATTGAGTCGGCCAATTAATCATTCAACCTCTAATAGAGACAGTTAAGACTCAGATTTAGGAATCATTGAATTTCACACGCTCCGGCTGTTAGCGTCGACCTACATGGTTACATCCCTTCCCTCATTCTCAGGAGTGAACTTTCTCCCAGTTTCTATGGCTACTAAATGTCAGGCACCCCTGTGGCTTAAGACTAGACTGAGATCAGATGATTAATGAAGATATTATTACTGAGATATGAAGAGTTGGCTCAGTGATTTACTAACAGATAACTCCAGTACACAGCTGATGTTGACATGACGAGCTCTTTTGGAGGAACCTCTTCCGCCACATAAGTATTTTTTTTTTTTATGTACTGTGGGTCCACTGGGAACAAAAAGACTCTGGAATGACTTCCTGACTGAGCACACAGCCAAAGGCTGGAGAACAAAACAGACAGGGTCAGAGGCTGGAGAACAGGATCAGGATCATTAAATCAGCTTACCATGTGCTGGGACTGCAGGTGTTGCAGGCGGAGGTTCTGGGTTTCCTGTCTGAGGTTTACTGCACATCCTCCTCTGTCCCCCCAGCTCAGCCAGAGCTCTGCTCCGTCCCCCCATCTGTCCCTGTCTGCACCATTGACCTGTGAGAGAGACCACCACATCAGTCAGAAGAGACCTTTAACCTCCACAACAGAAAGAGAGCAGCATCAGCTTCAATGAGAACAGTCTCAGTCTCAAGTAGCTCAGCAGTCTAAGGCACTTCATCACTACAGAACCCAGTTCGAGCCCAGGCTGTGTCACAACCTCCCTTCACAGGGCATCCTATAGGGCAGCACACAATTGGCCCAGGGTTGTCTGGATTAAGGGAGGGTTTGGCCAGGAGGCTTTACTGGGCCCAACGCACTCCAGCTACTCCTTGTGGCGGGCCGGGCGCCAGCAGGCAGACTTCAGTCATCAGTTGACCGGTGTTTACTCCGACACATTGGTGTAGCTGGCTGGTGTTAAGAAGCGCGGTTTGGTGGGTCATGTTTCGGAGGACGCACGACTCGACCTTCACCTCTCCCAAGCCCGTTGGAGAGTTGCAGCGAAGAGACAAGATCGGAGGAAACACTGCCGAACTGACAACCAATACCAGTCCTCCTGAGTGGTGCCTCAGCACTGCCTTAGACCGCAGCGCCACTCAGGAGGCCCAGATTATTTATTTTTTTAAATAGATAAATCAGGTATTAGCTAGGAACATCCAACAGCAGGTGACAACATACCCAAACCCACAAATTGTGTCATATTTCTACTGCGCTACTCACTCTGTGTTCACTAGTTTACCGACCTCTTGCACAGTTAAAAATTGAGGATTGTCTCGGGTCAGTGGCTGTCTAGATCCCTGCTGTTTTCAATCTTCTCTGACCTGCCCTGTCTGGAACTGAAGCCACTCCGACATCGTCTTGGCTGTGTGCTTAGGGTCGTTGTCCTGTTGGAAGGTGAACCTTAGGAATTCAGACTGGGGCTGAGTGCTCTGGAGCAGGTTATCATCAAGGATCTCTGTACTTTCTCTTCTTTCCCCTCGATCCTGACTAATTAGAGAGTTACCAGCCTCAAATTGCAGCCCAAATAAATGCTTCAGCGTTCAAGTAAACAGACACATCAACTGTTCAGGCGTGACTCAGGCCTTCATGGTAAAATTACTGCAAAGAAAGGACACCAATAAAGAGACTTCCTTGGGCCAAGAAACACAAGCAATGGACTGTTGGAAATGTGTCCTTTGGTCTGGAGGCACAATTGGAGATTTTTGGTTGCAACCGCCGTGTCTTCGTGAGACGCAGAATAGGTGAACATATGATCTCCGCATGCGTGGTTCCGACCGTCTAAGCATGGAGGAGGAGTTGTGATGGTGCTCTGCTGGTGACAAGGTCTGATTTATTTAGAATTCAATGCACACTTAACCAGCCTGGCTACCACAGCATTCTGCAGCGATACACCATTCCATCTGGTTTGCGCTTCGTGGGAGTATCATTTGTTTTTCAACAGGACAATGACCCAAACACACCTCCAAGGCTGTGTAAGGGCCATTTGACGAAGGAGAGTGATGGAGTGCTGCATCAGATGACCTGGCCTCCACAATCCCCCAACCAAAGTGAGATGGTTTGGGATGAGTTGGGCCGCAGAGTGAAGGAAAAGCAGCCAACAAGTGCTCAGCATGTGGGAACACCTTCTAGAAACTGTTGGAAAAGCATTACAGGTGAAGCTGGTTGACAGAAAGCCAAGAGTGTGCAAAGCTGTCATCAAGTCAAAGGTTGGCTACTCTGAAGAATCTCAAATATATTTAAATTTGTTTAACACTTTTTTGGTTACTATGATTCCATAGGTGTTATTTCATAGTTTTGATGTCTTCAATATTATTCTACAATGTAAAAAAATAGTACAAATAAAAGGAAAACCCTTGAATGAGTAGGTGTTCTTTTGACCGGTATGTATGCATGTATACACACACACACACACATAGGAATAATTTTCTGTGCAGACTAAATTGTGTGCAACTTGCCTCCTTATCTAAGAGATAATCACCAACATTCTCTCTTTGCAGAGTTAATTTTTCCAAGGTAATGTACAGAACTGAGGCGTTTATCCCGCTTATACTACAGCTGCCAAAGAAAACAATATGAAAGCACACATTTAACAGTAGAAATGTATTTTAGCTGATATCTTCATTTATAAGCTAATTTCATACTTTCTCATCTTTTGGTATATCATTGCATCATGATTGCAAGGTGCCCCAATATCTGGTTATAATGTCCATTCTAGAATGCCCTTCCAGCCAATCAGAAATTAGTATTCAAAAATATCCTTGTATAAATAAGTAAGAGCTTAGAAGAGCTACAGAAATTGTAATGTTTCAAATATTTATATAAAAGTGTGCAAGTGCTTTATGGGAAACCCAAAGGTTGTGCAATGCGTTTCCCTACACTGTGAACAATCTAATGTTGGTTTGATGTGCCTAAGTCATGTGATCAAGAAGCTATTGAAATTAGTCAAACTAAAACTAACAAAATTAAGGTCAAAGACATTCATGCATTTTTCAGAACACCAAAGGTTATGTGATGTTTGTTCCTACCATTTGAACAGTTCAAAGTTGGTTTGGGTGTGTCACATGGTCAAGGAGATTAAAAAGGGGTGCGCAACATACTGAGGTTGCTAGGTCACATGGCTGAAGTGAAATTTTGAATGCCGAAATTGTAAAAAGTTACAGATATAATCGTATAAGTGCTTTATGGGAAAACGAAAAGGTGTGCAGCATGTGTCCCTCCCTTCTGAACAGTTTAAAGTTGTTTGAATTTTCTGGAAGTGGTCAGAGTGATTGAAATTTGAATATTTTAATTATGCAATTTGTTGACGGTGCCTAACTAGTTGCATTAGACCGTGGGCAAGGCTGCCTACTCCATGCCGTGTGATACTGAAACTCAAGTAGGAATAGGGAAAATAAGAAATGTCCAATGTTGTACACCATTTCTTCTAACCTGAATACTGTACTTCAAATCGTTTACGAGCTATTTAAGTTTGAAACTCCAAATGTCTGGTGAATATCGAATCTCAAACCAACTATCACGGTTCTCGACCGTCTGTCGTACGTGATAGTTGAATGTTCTTCAAACCAGATATAGAACGGGTCAAACACCGACATGCCATACTCACCTATGGTGGTGCCAAGGGCATTGTAGGGTCTGATGAAGTTCATGCTAAAATATCTTAAATAAGATGCGACCTTTTTATGCCATGAAAACGTAACAAAAAATGTTATTCGACAGCTGTTGAAAGTCACGCAGCACCATACACGTACGACCCAAGATATATAACTGCGACCGCGAAGGGGGTGGAGAAGGCTCTTCACTAGTTACCACAACCACAAAGTCAGAATCATGTCTAAACCACGCTTATTTCTACAATGTATCTCTTTAAAACCTGATTTTAAACCTAACCCTAAACATAACCACACTGCTAACATTATGCCCAACGTAGACCAAAAAGCACATGTTAGTTTTCATGAAGTTTTACGATATTGCCAATTTGGACTTTGTGGCTGTGGTAACTAGGGACAAATGCGTCGCAGGGAAATAAGAAGGACCCTACATGAGCGCAGGGGGCCTTACTATCGCCTGCTCAATAAAACATGTTATACAAAGATATTGTAAGGACCCTGGGTTTATAAACGCGGATAACGACTATGCTGCTTTTGCGGCACAGTCAACAGCGCGCTGGACTTCGGGCTTAAAAGGTCGAGGATTCGAGGCCTGCTCCCTGCCTGTTTCATTAAAATACATATTTCAGAAATGTTATAAAAATTAAACAATGCTATTCAGTGTCTTTGATGGTACTTCAGACAGAGCTCAGCTGGTAACTTAGTACCTGTTCTGTTCTTCTTCTTCTGTGGATTATTTATGGTGGTTGGCAACCAACTTTAAGGTGCATTTACAGTCACCACTTTCAATGTAATATTTGGCGTTGTGTGTCTCAGCCGTGTGACTACACTACTCTCTCGGCCTGAGGACCTCCCTGTCCCCACTTTTTCCTGGATCTTATACAGGTGTCTTCACTTACTCTCCCTGTTCCACAACTCTTGCCACTTATTTTTAATCACGGTTCTACCTGTACTGTACATTGACATGGGGCTTGAAAGAGGCACCTTTCAGAATTAAGTGCCATGTTAATTCGGCGAATCTTTGGTGCAAAATTATGAACGAACATTTCTTTATCATATCGTAATATTGTATGTTAATTGGTTTGTTGTTTCAGTAAATATCGTTATCATTTGTATGTGCTTATTATGTTCAGGCAAACGGCACGTAATTTCACGTGTTGCGCATGTAGGACCTGCGGGAGGACCTTGTAGTCCACAATGGCGGCGCCCGACGGAACTTTAAACTGTGAGGACTTTTCAATGTTTCAGGTAATACTCCTGTCATCTTTTTGTATTCCATGAATAGCATTTTAGTATGACATTCACGACAACCGATAAACACGGATAATTGTGAAGCTCTGTGTCGTGATCGGATTGAATGAGTGACACCTGTATGGACCGTCTCAAACTTGTGCAACCCCGTATTATCCGTATATTCAACAACGTTTAAGAAATATATTATTTTCAACGGTATTATCCTGCGATTAAAAAATGTTAGCTAACCGGTTAGCAATTAGCATGCTTGACATTTCAGTGGAAATACTAATATTATCAGCTTTTTTGATAAGCGGTTTAGCAAAGCAAATACATCCCGTATCGGCATACGGTCCCCAGTTATTGGCCACCATACAATTGTGTTAAATTACAATATATATTTAATTGTTTAAAAAAAAGAGAGACTAACCTCGTCTCCGAAGTGTTTACTATACTGAATACAAATATTAACGTACCTGAGGGTGGTGGCGTGACAGGTTGCTGGTGGAGGTTTTCCTTTTCTGTGCTGCATGTTTTGTCTGAGAGCCAGCACCTTCTGCCTGTTTCGGTCGCTATGGGATACAGGTTAGTCGAGGTAACTGAGGTAATATGTACACGTAGGTAGGGGTAACTGTGACTATGCAAAGATAAAACGGCGAGTAGCAGCAGCATGCAAAAAAAGGGTTGAACAGCACTTTGAGATATCAGCTGATGTACGAAGGGCTATATAAATACATTTGATTTGATTTTTGGACCTAGACTTGGCACTCTGGTACCGCTTGCCGTGTGGTAGCAGATGGAACAGTCTATGACTTGGGTGGCTGTTGTCTTTTGCAATTTTTAGGGACTTCCTCTGACACCAACTGGTATAGAGGCCCCAGTGATGTACTGGGCCCTACGTTCTACCCTCTGTAGCGGTCGGAGGCCGAGCAGTTGCCATACCAGGTGGTAATGCAACCAGTCAGGATGCTCTCGATGGTGCAGCTGTCAAACGTTTTGGGGATCTGAGGACCCATTCCAGATCTCTTAAGTTTCCTGAGGGGGCATAGGCTTTGTTGTGCCCTCTTCACGACTGTCTTGGTGTGTTTGGACCGTTCTAGTTTGTTGTTGATGTGGACACCAAGGAACTTCAAGATCTCAACCTGCTCCACTACAGCCCCATTGATGAGAATGGGGGCGTGCTCGTCCCTCCTTTTCCTGTAGTCCACAATCCTCTCCTATGTCTTGATCACGTTGTGGGAGAGGTTGTTGTCTTGGCACCACACTTCCAGGCCTCTGACCTCCTCCCTAGAGGCGGTCTCATCATTGTCAGTGATCAGGCCTACCACTGTTGTTGTCTACAAACTTAATGAGTCATGCTCGGTCATGCAGTCATGGGTGAACAGGGAGTGCAGGAGGGTACTAAGCACGCACCCCTGAGGGGCCACCGTGTTGAGGATCTGTTAGGGCGGTATGCAAATTGGAATGGGTCTTGGGTTTCTGGGATGATAGTGTTGTGAGCCATGTCCAGCCTTTCAAAGCACTTCATGGCTACAGATGTGAGTGCTTCGGGTTGAAAGTAATTTAGGCAGGTTACCTTGGTGTTCTTGTGCACAGGGACTGATAATGATTTTGCACAACAACAAAAAACAAATTATACAGGCCCACTGAGCTAAAGATGCCCGAAGTACCAGATGGCCAGTCCGCCCCTGGGTCTAAGGACAGTGTCTCTGCCTCAGTTGGCCTCTCAGAAGATCTGCACTCTTCTATATTGTCAGTAGACTGTGTCTATTTTGTCAGTAAACTCTGTCAATAAACTGTCTGGGTCTGTCTGTCAGTAACGATCTGTCTGTCTGTCCCTCCCTAACCCCCAGGATGTTCTGAAGGTGATGCGTAACATAGATGACCGTATTGTCCATTCTCTCAACACCACCGTGCCGACTGTCTCCTTCTCAGGCAGAGTGGACGCCACCCAGACATGCAGACAGCTCTATGAGTCTGTGAGTCACAGCTTTAACCTTTAACCTCCCCCTCCACACCAGTATACCTTAAGCCTGTGATATCTGGCATTCTGTAGCCTTTGCATTGGATAGTGCTAGATTCTAAATAAACAGAGTAAAACTCACGGACGACTAAGAAAAGATCAAACCAAGTTTATTCACCCACTGTGTCAAACAGCTGAAAAGACAAAGACATGTTTCCACAAGTATATATATTTATACCCTCTTCTGGGTGGAGTCAACTAGCCAATACATCTCTGTTGCTAGGCAGGAAATTAATATGGTCAAATCCGGAAACTATAATTTCGAAAACAAAACATTTTTTCTTTCAGTGAAATACGGAACCGTTCTGTATTTTATCTAATGGGTGGCAGCCATAAGTCTAAATATTCCTGTTACATTGTACAACCTTCAATGTTATGTCATAATTACTAAAATTCTGGCAAATTAGTTCACAACGAGCCTGGCGGCCCAAACTGTTGCATATTTCCTGACTCTGCGTGCAATGAAAGCAAGAGAAGTGACACAATTTCCTTAGTTTAATATTGCCTGCTAACATTAATTTCTTTTAACTAAATATGCAGGTTTTAAAAAATCTACTTCTGTGTATTGATTTTAAGAAAGTCATTGATGTTTATGGTTAGGTACCGTCGTGCAACGACTTTTTTCACAAATGCGCTTCTGTTAACTCATCCCCCATTTGGAGAAGTTGACTGTCTTTGTCGGGAAGAAATAGTCTTCACAGTTCGCAACGAGCCAGGCAGCCCAAACTGCTGCATATACCCTAACTCTGTTGCACAGAATGTAAGAGAAGTAACAACATTTCCCTAGTTAAAATACATTCACGTTAGCAGGCAATATTAACTAAATATGCGGGTTTAAAAATATATACTTGTGTATTGATTTTTAAGAAAGGCGATGTTTGTTAGGTACACATTGGTGCAAGTACAGTGTTTTTTTTCATTGATTCAATGATAAATTAACAGGCACAGCATCGATTTATATGCAACGCAGGACAAGCTAGATAAACTAGTAATATCATCAATCATGTGTAGTTAACTAGTGATTATGTTAAGATTGATAGTTTTTTACAAGATAAGTTTAATGCTAGCTAGCACCTTACCGTGGCTCCTTGCTGCACTCGCATAACAGGTAGTCAGCCTGCCATGCAGTCTCCTCGTGGAGTGCAATGTAATCGGCCATGATCGGTGTCCAAAAAAGCAGATTACCGATTGTTATGAGAACTTGAAATCAGCCCTAATTAATCGGCCATTCCGATTAATCGGTCGACCTCTGGTTTGTTGTGGTGCTGTGTTTGTGGAGGTGTGATTTTTGTGTTTTATGTTTGTTGTGTATTTCTGGTGTTGTGCACAGTTGAAGTTGGAAGTTTACATACACTTACTTAGGTTGAAGTCATTAAAACTCGTTTTTCAACCACTCCATAAATTTCTTGTATACCGAATTGCCAAAACTATAGTTTGTTATGACATCTACTTTGTGCATGACAATTTTCCAACAATTGTTTACAGACAGATTATTTCACTTATAATTCACTGTATCACAATTCTAATAGGTTACAAGTTTACATACACTAAGTTGACTGTGCTTTTAAACAGAAAATAATATCCTGGCATTAGAAGCTTATGATAGTGCCTCTTTGCTTGACATCATGGGAAAATCAAAAGAAATCAGCCGAGACCTCAGAAAAAAACATTATAGACCTCCACAAGTCTGGTTCATCCTTTAGAGCAATTTCCAAATGCCTGAAGGTACCACGTTCATCTGTACAAACAAAGTACGCAGGTATAAACACCATGGGACCACACAGCCGTCATACCACTCAGGAAGGAGACGCATTCCGTTTCCTAGAGATTAACGTACTTTGGTGCGAATAGTGCAAATCAATCCCAGAACAACAGCAAAGGACCCTGTGAAGATTCTGGAGGAAACAGGTACAAAAGTATCTATATCCACAGTAAAACAAGTCCTATATCGACATAATCTGAAAGACCGCTCAGCAAGGAAGAAGCCACTGCTCCAAAACTGCATAAAAAAGCCAGACTACAGTTTGCAACTGCACATGGGGAAAAATATTGTACTTTTTGGAGAAATGTCCTCTGGTCTGATGAAACAAAAATAGAATTGTTTGGCCATAATGACCATCGCTATGTTTGAAGGAAAAAGGAGGAGGCTTGCAAGCCAAAGAACACCATCCCAACTGTGAAGCATGGGGGTGGCAGCATCATGTTGTGGGGGAGCTTTGCTGCAGGAGGGACTGGTGCACTTATCAAAATAGATGGCTTCATCTCATGACATCAGTCAGGAAGTTAAAGCTTGGTTGCAAATGGGTCTTCCAAATGGACAATGACCCAAAGCATACTTCCAAAGTTGTGGCAAAATGGCTTAAGGACAACGAAGTCAAGGTATTGGAGTGGCTATCACAAAGCCCTGACCACAGTTCTATGGAAAATATGTGGGCAGAACTGAAAACGTGTGTGTGTGTGTGTGTTCAAGGAGGCCGACAAACCTGACTGTTACACCAGCTTTGTTAGGAGGAATGGGCCGAAATTCACCCAACTTATTGTGGGAAGCTTGTGGAAGGCTACCCGAAACACTTGACCCAAGTTAAACAATTTAAAGGCAATGCTACCAAATACTAATTGAGTATATGTAAACTTCTGACCCACTGGGAATGTGATGAAAGAAAGAAAAGCTGAATAAATAATTCTCTCTACTACTATTCTGACATTTCCCATTCTTAAATTAGAATCGCCACTTTAACTGACCTAAGACAGGGAATTTTTACTAGGAGTAAATGTCAGGAATTGTGAAAAACTGAGTTTAAATGTATTTGGCTAAGGTGTATGTACATTTCCGACTTCAACTGTATGTGGTGACTGTTGTATTTGATGTTGTGTATATGTGGTGTCATGTTTGGTGTTTTTGTTTGTGGTATTGTGTTGCAGCTGATGGAGGCCCACCTGAGCAGAGACCGAGCCATTAAGACGTGTATAGCCCAGACCTCTGAGGTGGTGGGCCAGCTGAGAGAGCAGAGGGCCAAGGACGGAGACAACATGACAACTGTCAAACTACTCAGGAAGGAACAGACTAAGGTACTACACTATGATCCACACCACACTGTACCAAGGTAATACATTACCTATACTACACTATACTAAGCTACAGCCCTTCATGTAGCTGCCCCCACCCCCAAACATCTTCCCGCTGCTATACCCCTCCATGGTAATGTCGGTAGACCGCTGCCATTTTTTGGACAACACAAGTTTATTTATCACGTACGCTGAATATAACCTTACAGTGACTTACTTACTTACAGGCTCTAACCAATAGGGCAAAACAGGTATTAGGTGCAACACTATGTTGAAGCCAGCTAGCCAGGCTAGGTTTATAAGATTCTCTACATATTTTATAGATATAAATGATATATGCATACAATGTTGTTTTCATTGTTGCTTGAACAGTCGCTAAGATGATTTGCTTTTGATCCTTATTTTGGATGCAGCAGATGTTAGCTAAAATGCCAACACCAGACCACGACTAACGTGGAAAAGACACACGAGGAAAGACAGGCTAAGTGAGGCTACATGCTAAATACATTACACAGTAGATTGAGGCGTCACAAAGGTTATAAATGGCTATGAACTAAAACCAAATAGAATAATATATATCTTAAACGAGGCATGTGTCACACAGCATAAATGAGCTAGCATGGCTGGCTAACATCTTGGCTAGCAGGCTAGAAATGACATGACGCACATGGGACAGGAAAATACCTTGTAAACATTATTAACATGGTAAAGTTCGCCATAACAATGGCTCCCTTAACAGCAATGAAGTAAAGAAGCAAGTACAGTACTGTTAGAGTTGCGTTAATTCAAATCTGGTATTAGGATAAATATAACAATGAGTCACCGATTTTATACTATGTAATTTTTTATTTGCTAAGTAATACATTTCAAATGCAACTTTCGTATATACGGGCTCACTGTAATACCACGCAGGGCAGAACAGAGAACTGACAAGACGTATGTAAAACAGTATTCTTTATACTGTGATAGACAGTTCCAACACGTCTGTTGGCCTATCACAGTAGAGATGGGCGTGGTTTAAACTTGCCCAGCCTATTGCAGGCGCTCAGGTGGGTCCCTGCCCCTTGGCGCTTCTTGGAGTCCTCCCTCCGTCGATGTATAGATCCTTACTGTTCTGGTATCGCAGCCTAGTTATAACAGTTGCTCAGTTCCTGCTATTGTGTTGTTCAGTATTTTTCCATCTCAGTTAAACCTCGTGATGACCACCCCTCCCTGTCACAACTTTGTAAGATACAGTCACACCATGTGCTCAATATTGTTACATACAAACACAAGGACAAAGCATCTGCTGGGCTGTTATCTACCGTTTTGCAACATGCAGGTCACACCATGTTACTCAGTTCTTGTCACACACAAACAGGCAAGTAGCAAGCAGTTGTTTAATCTCATAATGATGCTCCAGTGCACAAATGCAGACACCTCACACAACCAACATCAGATAGTATTTAATCATATATATCTAATGACTATAATGTAAAATACAGGATCCAAAAGTACTGACACTTCGATGCCCTAAAACACAGGTCAAACAGTCAGTCCATTCTGTCCACGATCAGCAGCGAGGTTCAGTGAGGCACACTGGGAATGGCGAACTGTGATTGGCTGATACAAGTGAGGTGACTTGTCGGTACCACTAATAAGAAAATAATTAGTGATGGACAAGCAGAACAAAATACCAGTTCAGGGTTGCTAAAACTGCTAACTAGGAGCTGGAATTCTTAACACTAGTCCTCAATAGTCTCCAGGTTTCTGTTGTTGGCAGTATTTGACTGTATTAGAAGCAGGGTTCAGTGTTACCTTGTTGTAGTGTGTCTGAGTGTGTGTCGGTCTTTTCTCCTCCAGTTAAAACTCATGCGGTCGGAGCTGAATGTTGAAGAGGTTGTTAATGACAGAAGTCTGAAGGTAAGAACATCACTCTGACCTCATCTCATGGCCTGTTTGACCTCTCAAGCTCAAACTCCCAGGATCTCTCACACAGACACAGATATATGCACTTCAATGACCTCCTGTGCTGTTCCTTCCTCAGGTGTTCAGTGAACGGTGCCGGACCCACTACACGCCTCCTACGGTCAAGTGACTATCTGAGCTGCTCTGGTGAGAATAGCTGCAGATCCAGGTGGCTGCGTCAGGATCAGAACCAGACCGAGCCATTGAGTCATCCGTGGACTTGACCTGAGGGACCCCTGCCCTCCAGCCGACCACACTGTTATCATCCATGGGGACCGCTGCGTTGCCTCACAACAAGGCCACCTCTGTCAAGCAATCTGCTGTTTATTTTCATGATTGTAGTTTTTATTTGAAATTTTTTAAACAATGAAGTGTTTCCCAATGGCCCTCTGGTGTCTGACTTCTTTTTTTAAACAATGAAGTGTTTTCCAATGCCCCCCTCCCCAGTTGAGGCGTAACTTAATGTCCTGCTACACTAGACTTGCTGAGCGTGAGACGCTCCTATTAATTTCAATGAAACCTGGGTGGAAATGTCTGCTCAATCTAAAATTACAACCAACTGATTGCAGCATTACTGCAAAAATTGAGAAGGAAAGGGGAGAAGGTAAGGAACTTCTGTCGGCATTAAATACCAAATTGGCTAAAGATAATTGTGATGAATGGAGTACACCAGTTTAATTTTTTAAAATTGACAGCTGTGCCATACATGTTGCAAAATAGTTGGGAGGAGATTTTCGATGTACTGATTACATGGTTTATGGGGTGGTGATGAGTCTATCATTACATTAGAGGGTGGTGATGAGTCTATTTTCGATGTACTGATTACATGGTTTATGGGGTGGTGATGAGTCTATCGTTACATTAGAGGGTGGTGATGAGTCTATTTTCGATGTACTGATTACATGGTTTATGGGGTGGTGATGAGTCTATCGTTACATTAGAGGGTGGTGATGAGTCTATTTTCGATGTACTGATTACATGGTTTATGGGGTGGTGATGAGTCTATCGTTACATTAGAGGGTGGTGATGAGTCTATTTTCGATGTACTGATTACATGGTTTATGGGGTGGTGATGAGTCTATTTTCGATGTACTGATTACATGGTTTATGGGGTGGTGATGAGTCTATCATTACATTAGAGGGTGGTGATGAGTCTATTTTCGATGTACTGATTACATGGTTTATGGGGTGGTGATGAGTCTATTTTCGATGTACTGATTACATGGTTTATGGGGTGGTGATGAGTCTATTTTCGATGTACTGATTACATGGTTTATGGGGTGGTGATGAGTCTATCGTTACATTAGAGGGTGGTGATGAGTCTATTTTCGATGTACTGATTACATGGTTTATGGGGTGGTGATGAGTCTATCGTTACATTAGAGGGTGGTGATGAGTCTATTTTCGATGTACTGATTACATGGTTTATGGGGTGGTGATGAGTCTATCGTTACATTAGAGGGTGGTGATGAGTCTATTTTCGATGTACTGATTACATGGTTTATGGGGTGGTGATGAGTCTATTTTCGATGTACTGATTACATGGTTTATGAACTGATACACAAAACGACGCCGGATTGAAATGATTCTTGCAACCGATAGAATGTATATATACTGTACAGTTGAGGTGGGAAGTTTACATACACTTAGGTTGGAGTCAATAAAACTAGTTTTTCAACCACTCCACAAATTTCTTGTTAACACACTATAGTTTTGGCAAGTCGGTTAGGACATCTACTTTGTGCATGACACAAGTCATTTGTCGAACAATTGTTTACAGACAGATTATTTCACTTATAATTCACTGTATCACAATTCCAGTGGGTCAGAAGTTTACATACACTAAGTTGACTTTGCCTTTTAAACAGCTTGGAAAATTTCAGAAAAGTTTGTCATGGCTTTAGAAGCTTCTGATAGGCTAATTGACATCATTTGAGTCAGTTGGAGGTGTACCTGTGGATGTATTTCACAGCCTACCTTCAAACTCAGAACCTCTACTTGACATCATGGGAATTACAACTTTCCTTGATAACGCTCACTAGCTTGGTTTCCATCCAAATATGGACATTTCTTCTTTAATGATATGCATGTCAATCTCTCATGGCTCAAATGGGAAGAGCTTGACTTTATCGCTACTTGTTTGTGTAAGAAGTGTTGACAAGCTGAATGTACTGAGCTGTCTGTTTTTTAAAACTACTAGCACACAGCTCAGACACCCATGCATTCCCCACAAGACATCTCTTCACAATCTCCAAGTCCGAACTACGAAGGTCTCTATGATTACGTTGCAATCTATTCCGCATCAGGATAAGATTTCAACACACACCGTACGGAACAGCGGGGACTGAAGACACTCCTTAAAAAGTTGCGAGCTTGCACTGCAGGACGGCTTCATTGCTCCAGACCACCACAAGGGGAGTTTGCGCAATCATTATGCATTTGGGACCCAAGGCTTTGATGACCAAAGACTACTTTTGACACGAGCCACCCTTGCCTTGTGGCGCTCAACGAAGATTGCTGACAAAACAGATGGAAGTTGCCTTAACGAGTCAAGCAAATGTACAATTTGAGAGGAATGTGATAATGTAGAGAAATGGCTTTTTTGGTCAAAGTTAAATTACAAATCTCTATTTAGCAAGTTAGACTAGCTAGTGTTAGGAGAATGAATTTGTAAATTGTCTTTCAGGGACTCCTGAGAACCAACAAACCAGGCAGTTGTCTTGTGAAACAGTGGATGTAAAGAATCGAGCTGGCTAAAGCATTGACTGCACAATTGTAAGCTTGCCTTGCAATGCAGCTGAAGGAACATGGCTAGCTATTTACTTGCTTGAGTCGGATTAAAAATAACTGTTGCCGCTCTGGGTATGGACCCTAAAACAGTTCTGAACTAATATTCATACCAATCAATGAACCTCAAGTCTGAATGGCATTAATGAAGCCTAGAGTAGAATACCTTTATTGTACCAAGGATGCAAGACCTATATACACATGTATTTTAGTTATTACCACGTACGAGATTCCCATCTTGTAGCCGGTGCGGTTCAGGTATGACACACTTTCAGTCATATCAAACGATGCGGTGTTTGCATGTATGTATTACAATTATACACTTCAAAAGTGTTTACTGCTCCTGGGATATCAATGATTACACATTGTAACTATACAATAGACTAAACATGATTAATTTCTTAATTCATATATAGAGGAAAAAAACCTATGCATATCTAACTCTATTAATCTGAGGACACAGGATAGTATTTCAACCAGTGGAGAATGTGAAACGCTTTATTGAAAAATCGATATGTCTTCCATTTTTCCCAGACCTCAAAAGTGGTTTCCTGCTAGGGTTTTAAACGTTGTCGTGAACAGAACATCCAATCATGTTATATTTCTATTAAAAAGGTGTACTTTTGAGAGCGAAAACCTACAGATGCAGGGACAAACAGTCAACGGGGAAATGTAAATGGAGAATAGGGGAATTGCTTTTTTGGGGGGGATCAGGCAAAACATTGAAGGGATTTTACAGGGCCCTAATGACTACAGACATTGACAGTCTCCTATCCTAAAAACAAATGCTGAATGCACTGCCTAGATTGAGGGAAATGCACTGTCCATTATTGGATTTGATCAGGGCATGGCAGGGAAGCACTAACAAACTGCCTTTTAGTCCAATAAAAAGACACATTATTAGGGTGATAAATAAAAGGCAGTTGCTCCACGCATGACACGAGAGAACCCTCTACTGGAGCAAAATGCTTACAGCACCTGGTATTCCCAGGCGGTCTCCCATCCAAGTACTAACCAGGCCCGACCCTACTTAGCTTCCGAGATCGGGCACATTTAAAAAAAAATATTTTTTTAATATATAAAAACACACAATTCACAACATTCAGACAACAATAAAATATGAAAAATTCACACAAAATCAGAAAAAGTAAAACAACACAATTATCCACTAAAACCAATTAATAATGAATTACAAGTTTTCCATTTGATAGAATTTCAATTACAGTACCCACAGTTTCCTCCACCGTTTCTATATATTTTGTATCTTACTCTAAAATACAAAAAAAAAAATCCACACTCACAATTTCCCTTCATAATGACCTAAATTCCTTAATCTTATTGCATATCTAGCATGACTTAGTACAAAATTCACCAAATTAAAGTGTAAAACTTTACTTTTCCCATTTAAACCAAAAAGAAACAACCTCCATTCCAATAAAAATCTCTTCTCCCAATGTTTTACTTAAAGCCCTTTTAAAAACTCTTAATCTTTTAACCCACTACATTCAACAAAAAGTGCATAAAATGTTCCGCCCCGTACCACATATCACATTCTCTTTTAATATCCCTATAAATTTGATGCAAAACCACATTTGTAAAAATCCTATTATGTTTCAATTTAAAATCATTGTCTTCACATTCTATAGATTTATATTTTACATTTACATTCTTCCATATTGATTTCACATATATGTTTGCAAACACCCTAGACCACACTTTTTCCGAAGCAGTGACTTATCTCTTTTAATATACATTTTCTATAAACCATTAAGTTTTAAACCTGATTAAATCATGTTTCTCCCCATTACTTTCAGAATATAAAACCGGTAAACCCCACAATCTTTTCACCACCTCTTTAATTATTAAAATCACCCACTCCCCAGGAATACATACTAATATTTTCTTGTACATATTCTCCACAGTAGTTTTACTTATCTCTTCATCGACTTCAACCACATTATCATATATTGCCTGAAATGGAAGGAACCCAGGAATTACCTCAGGTGACATAACATATCTGCCTCATCCCAGCTCTCATAAAATATTTACAAAACAACATATTATTACACTTTCTTTGGATTTAAAAATATCGGCTGATTCAAAATATTTTCTAAAATGGTACATTCATAATAAATATTTGGTAAAAACTGACCCCAGACCTCAAACACTTCTCTATAAAACAAAGGTATATTACGTAACATTTCCTTCTTCATACTCCTCAATAAAACATTGTCCCCAATCCTCCCAACCTCCTGCAAATACTCTTAAACATTTTCCACCCATAATCCAATTCACCAAATAAATATTTCCGTACCATTTTTACTCTAATTGCTGTTTTCCTTGCATAAAGGAAGATTTCGGCAGTTGCTGTATGGTTAGTGAGAAAGTCCATATTTCAAATGTACGGTCCCTTACTAGACGTCCAAAATCGTTTGTAAAATTCGCGGACGGCGTCGGGCCGAGAGGCAGGGCCGGACCTACCGGGAAGTCATCAAATTAACTTTGTCGGACATTCGGTTTCCATTTTGCAAAAATACTACGATTTTGGTCATTTTTCCGCTGTCCCGGAAATTCCACACAAGAGGGCATAAGCAATCATATTGCTATTGGACAAAACATCACGATTCACGACGGGGCTTTATCTCGAAAACTGAAAATATTTCGAAGTCGAAACTCGGTGAGCGTAGGTTTGGCATAATGGGCTGTTGGCCCCGAACAAGATGGCGTCTAGGCCTCAACGGTTTTTGAGTTATGGCCATTTATCTGGGATTAAAGGTCCAAAATGAAAATAGAGAAATTATTTTTCCACTTCACGTCAAAGTCAAGGAGCCTCCGGTGTCAATAAAAGAACCAGCCATTTATCTATTGTCATTTAAGAGAAATCGTACAGCGACAGATTGGTGATGTTCACGGATAGGTGTTTTTTTTTCAACGGTTACAGATCCAGTTGCAGGGTGTTCTTACTAATCTTTTTAAAGTGTGCTGCGGAGCTCTGAGATTTCTATGATTTTCTATGATTTTCTGAAATAACACACACTCACAAAACCCTCCGTAAATAACTCAGTTCTTAACGTAAAGACTTAACTCAGGATTCTGTAAAGGCATTCCCCAATCATGATATGAGTTTATTTATAGCTTCCTGTGCCAACCGGAAGTGCCTTAAATGGTGTCACAGTGGCAGTTTCCAAAGGTTAAAAAGGTCAGATCTTTTCAAAACTTCATATGTGTGATTAAGCAACCCCCATAAACTGTAAGTCAGTCATTTCTCCCAACAGATGTCAAAGAAAAGCTCTCTCTCACACACACGCACACAGAAACACACACACAGCAAGGATGGAGTGACAAAGTGCGGTGCTTAAAGACACACAAAGCCTACAATGATATTTCCATATTCTCTAGACCTTGCCGAGTTCAAAAAGATGCCCCGCTTGTCCGTAGCTCGCTCGGTCTAAGCGCAGCGACCATTAGAAAAGTAGGCCCAAAATTAAGCCTGCCCCACAACGTCATTGGCTTTTGGGTGACAGTGAGAGAACCGTTAGGGTGAGAAGCACAATTCGACCTCAGGTACGTTCCTAAGGTCCTTCCGATCCGTGCAAGCCTAACCTTGACCGTGTGGCATTAACCCAACTAACATCAAGGCGGTGGCCCGTTCCTGTAGGTTCATGCTCTACAACATCCGCAGAGTACGACCCTGCCTCACACAGGAAGCGGCGCAGGTCCTAATCCAGGCACTTGTCATCTCCCGTCTGGATTACTGCAACTCTCTGTTGGCTGGGCTCCCTGCCTGTGCCATTAAACCCCTACAACTCATCCAGAACGCCGCAGCCCGTCTGGTGTTCAACCTTCCCAAGTTCTCTCACATCACCCCGCTCCTCCGCTCTCTCCACTGGCTTCCAGTTGAAGCTCGCATCCGCTACAAGACCATGGTGCTTGCCTACGGAGCTGTGAGGGGAACGGCACCTCAGTACCTCCAGGCTCTGATCAGGCCCTACACCCAAACAAGGGCACTGCGTTCATCCACCTCTGGCCTGCTCGCCTCCCTACCACTGAGGAAGTACAGTTCCCGCTCAGCCCAGTCAAAACTGTTCGCTGCTCTGGCCCCCCAATGGTGGAACAAACTCCCTCACGACGCCAGGACAGCAGAGTCAATCACCACCTTCCGGAGACACCTGAAACCCCACCTCTTTAAGGAATACCTAGGATAGGATAAGTAATCCTTCTCACCCCCCTAAAAGATTTAGATGCACTATTGTAAAGTGGCTGTTCCACTGGATGTCATAAGGTGAATGCACCAATTTGTAAGTCGCTCTGGATAAGAGCGTCTGCTAAATGACTTAAATGTAAATGTAAATGTAAATGTAACCCTTAACAGTTAAAAGAAGGTGTTTACATCAAACAGTTTGCATTGACTTCTCTCCCCATAGGAATACATTGCCTGCACCCCTAAATTCAACCTGAAGCCTATATGGGTTATGAATGCCATATGAACCTGTCTTCGGTAACAGTCCATCAGGCCACTATGAGGTCTACCTGTGTTTATTCTAAGCTTCCTGGACCAACCAGAAGTTGTTAAAATCGCCCTAAAATGTATATCCATACCCTGTCTGCGGTTTGATAGACATAGTGCATTCAACCCTGTGTAAATCAGTCAGTTCTTAACGTAAAGACTTAAAACTCAGGATTCTGTAAAAGCATACCCCAATGAGGATATTTGTTGACTTATAGCTTCCTGTGCCAACCGGAAGTGCCATAATTGGTGTCTCAGTTGCTGTTTCGAGGGGTTAAAAAAGTCAGATCTTTCCAAAACTGTATGTGTAATTAGGCAACCCCATGAACTGTAAATCAGTCATTTAAAATTTAAAAGGAAAACTAAATCACACACACACACAGCTTGGAAGTAGGGACACATAGGGGTGCGTAGAGACATACACTGCCTGCATTAGTTAACCTTGTTGGAACTTTTAAAGAACCGTCAGACCTAGAGTTCCGAAACTTTAGAATCCTGTTCTAGACCTAAGGTCGATGGTGAGTTACGTGGCTCTAGAAGGTTCTCGGACCGAGAAACAGCCTCGTACATTTGCAAAGACTTCAATTCATTTTTGCATGAAAATGACGACTTTTAGAAATGTCCCAGAGTCGCAAGACTAGGTGCATTGTGACCATCTCGGCCCATATAGACAGACCCCAACGTTTCTGTCCGATAGCTCATTCAAGGACCCCGTAGCAAGTCATGGAAAAAGTGGATTTTCAGCACCAATTAGGGTTTTGCTCGGGTACCAAATGACCTATCAAGCCGAAACTTGGGATTCGGGGTCGCCTCAGCTAGGCCTACACATGACATCTGAACTGGTCCCGCAGCTGGAACGTAACTACGTGTTTTACATTTTTATTATGGTTTGAATAGAATGCGTTGTGAATTTTGGGCCATCTCTGTAGTATGTGATAGTTGACTACTAAACGAGTTGGAAAAAGTGGGTTTGGTGTCAGTTTGTATCTGTTTGGTGTCAGAATGATATCTAATTGACTGATGGACGGTGACTTGCTGGTGACTCTTGTCCATTTGCAATATGTTTAAACAGTGAAGTACCATCACCAAAGTGACATTCTGAAATCAACCCTAATGAGCGATTGAGAGGAACCAGAATCACTGCCCAGCCATGATCGGGCCAGTCAATTTAGCATTCCTGCAGGATCTTTATAGCATGACAAATTTGTGATAGTAAATCACCATTGAACCATATTGTAAATGCACAGTGACTTTGCAAAAGTGAGAAAACATAAACAAATGGACAACCCACCTCCGGAGGGGTCAAAAAAAAAAACTTTCATTGTCGACAGGATTCGAACCTGCGCAGGAACATTCTAATGGATTTCTAATCCATCACCTTAACCACTCGCCCACAACAACTTTGGCAGAAGAAAACAGGCTTGTTAGGAGTGAATGGGCCACCATGCATAGCCTACAGAAAGTAATTTTACAACTGAAAGCTAATGCGGTAACTCATTATAATGCAATAACATGAAATATTTCCCGCATTCATTTGTTATTAAGTACAGCGGTTTCCTCATTTACCTTGATCTTTGATCAGCTCCAGAAGTTTTGCATTTGAGAGTGTTTATTATAAATTGTTATTTCACCATGTGAAGTTGTTATTTCATCATCTTATTATTACTGCAGATGTCACAATGTCAGATGAAAAAGAAAGACATTACTTACTTTCAGAGAAGCAGCGTAGCACACACTCTAGCTAACTGGCCGCTGGCTACGGAGCACAATTGTTGAGATGCACCGAGCCTCTGCAATTACTGGAGCGCAAATTAACACGTCCACCAACAGCATAGCCTTTCCAGCATAGCCTTTTTCATGTAACACTGATGTCACAATGTCAGATGAAAAAGAAAGAGTTAGTACTTAGATGGGAGACCGCCTGGGAATATCAGGTGCTGTAAGCTTTTTGTCACTGCCTTGTGGAATTTCAACTCTTTGTCCGTTTCTTCCCACAAGGCTGAAATATGTGCCCTCGCTTTGACATAAGTAAGCAAGATTAGTTTGTATTTCATCCAACAATCTGTGCTACAAATTATGGCTGCAGTATATGCAATTTCTTCCACTTTTTGAGTGACACAAAGATGCTTATCTAAATTATGAAAATGCAACAGCTGGTAATCACACTCACTTTGACTTTATATAGTGCACCAAGAGATAGCTTCTCTCTTACGACCACACCGGCCTGAGTACGCCTGATCTCGGAAGCTAAGCAGGGTCGGGCCTGGTTAGTACTTGGATGGGAGACCGCCTCGGAATACCATGTGCTGTAAGCTTTTTGTCACTGCCTTGTGGAATTTCAACTCGTTGTCCGTTTCTTCCCACAAGGCTGAAATATGTGCCCTCGCTTTGATATAAGTAAGCAAGATTAGTTTGTATTTCATCCAACAATCTCTGCTACAAATTATGGCTGCAGTATATGCAATTTCTTCCACTTTTTGAGTGACACAAAGATGCTTATCTAAATGATGAAAATGCAACAGCTGTTAATCACACTCACTTTGACTTTAGATAGTGCACCAAGAGATGCAGTATATGCAATTTCAGTACCTGGGTATCGGGTTAAAGAGTTAAAGAGTTAAAGAGTATGGGGTAAAAGTAGAAATAGGCACAGCCTTCTAAAATCACCACAGAGACCAGTAAATTTATGCACGATACCGACTTGCACTTTCAATAGTCATTTGTTTTTATCAATGAAAAACTTCAGTCATTGATTTAACCTCAATATGGCCTTCAATGGAAAAGAGTAGTAAATCGTCATTGAATGAACGCTAAACTGGCCTCAGAATATGGCCATTCTGATATAAATGATCAAATTCCTCAGATAAGACCGAAAAAGTGTATGGAAATATCAGCAATCATCAGGGTAAGAGTGACAACAGGTCCACATGGGGGAAATCTTAACAAATGGCTTAATGGGTATTTTCAACGCAATCATTTACATTTACATTTACATTTAAGTCATTTAGCAGACGCTCTTATCCAGAGCGACTTACAAATTGGTGCATTCACCTTATGACATCCAGTGGAACAGCCACTTTACAATAGTGCATCTAAATCTTTTAGGGGGGTGAGAAGGATTACTTATCCTATCCTAGGTATTCCTTAAAGAGGTGGGGTTTCAGGTGTCTCCGGAAGGTGGTGATTGACTCCGCTGTCCTCCGCTGACTCCGCTGGCGAGAGGTTAATGCGGCAGCGTAACCTAGCGATGGACTAGCGTTGGACTAGTAACCGGAAGGTTGCGAGTTCAAACCCCCGAGCTGACAAGGTACAAATCTGTCGTTCTGCCCCTGAACAGGCAGTTAACCCACTGTGCCCAGGCCGTCATTGAAAATAAGAATATGTTCTTAACTGACTTGCCTGGTTAAATAAAGGTAAAATAAAAAAATTAAATAAAAAATGGTTATTCATGAGAATGGTGTTGTTGTATTGTTGAGTGTATCATGAGATCTCACCTGAAATCTGTGGCTTGACTACAAACCTGTAACCTATGCTAGTGTGGCCTATAGAGCTAGAAGGATGGATAACCAGGTGTGTAAAGGTGTGAGGAGGGATCCCTTTGTACGAAATGGAACTTTCTTGACCCCTCCGGAGGTTGAATTTTAGTCGTGTTTCTTATACCAATCATATCCTAACAGATCTCCACAAGTACATAGGGATTAGTTGTCCATTTGGGATAGGATCCCACCTCACACCTTTACACACCTGGTTATCCATCCTTCTAGCTCTATAGGCCACAGTAGCATAGGTTACAGGTTTGTAGTCAAGCCACAGATTTCAGGTGAGATCTCATGATACACTCAACAATACAACAACACGATTCTCATTTTATTTAATTTTTATTTCACCTTTATTTAACCAGGTAGGCTAGTTGAGAACAAGTTCTCATTTGCAACTGCGACCTGGCCAAGGTAAAGCATAGCAGTGTGAACAGACAACACAGAGTTACACATGGAGTAAACAATTAACAAGTCAATAACACAGTAGAAAAAAAGGGGAGTCTATATACAATGTGTGCAAAAGGCCTGAGGAGGTAGGCGAATAATTACAATATTGCAGATTAACACTGGAGTGATAAATGATCAGATGATCATGTACAGGTAGAGATATTGGTGTGCAAAAGAGCAGAAAAGTAAATAAAAACTGTGGGGATGAGGTAGGTGAAAATGGGTGGGCTATTTACCAATAGATTATGTACAGCTGCAGCGATCGGTTAGCTGCTCAGATAGCTGATGTTTGAAGTTGGTGAGGGAGATAAAAGTCTCCAACTTCAGCCATTTTTGCAATTCGTTCCAGTCACAGGCAGCAGAGTACTGGAACGAAAGGCGGCCGAATGAGGTGTTGGCATTAGGGATGATCAGTGAGATACACCTGCTGGAGCGCGTGCTACGGATGGGTGTTGCCATCGTGACCAGTGAACTGAGATAAGGCGGAGCTTTACCTAGCATGGCCTTGTAGATGACCGGGAGCCAGTGGGTCTGGCGACGAATATGTAGCGAGGGCCAGCCGACGAGAGCATACAAGTCGCAGTGGTGGGTAGTATAAGGTGCTTTAGTGACAAAACGGATGGCACTGTGATAAACTGCATCCAGTTTGCTGAGTAGAGTGTTGGAAGCGATTTTGTAGATGACATCGCCGAAGTCGAGGATCGGTAGGATAGTCAGTTTTACTAGGGTAAGCTTGGCAGCGTGAGTGAAGGAGGCTTTGTTGCGGAATAGAAAGCCGACTCTTGATTTGATTTTCGATTGGAGATGTTTGATATGGGTCTGGAAGGAGAGTTTGCAGTCTAGCCAGACACCTAGGTACTTATAGATGTCCACATATTCAAGGTCGGAACCATCCAGGGTGGTGATGCTAGTCGGGCATGCGGGTGCAGGCAGCGATCGGTTGAAAAGCATGCATTTGGTTTTACTAGCGTTTAAGAGCAGTTGGAGGCCACGGAAGGAGTGTTGTATGGCATTGAAGCTCGTTTGGAGGTTAGATAGCACAGTGTCCAATGACGGGCCGAAAGTATATAGAATGGTGTCGTCTGCGTAGAGGTGGATCAGGGAATCGCCCGCAGCAAGACCAACATCATTGATATATACAGAGAAAAGAGTCGGCCCGAGAATTGAACCCTGTGGCACCCCCATAGAGGCTGCCAGAGGACCGGACAGCATGCCCTCCGATTTGACACACTGAACTCTGTCTGCAAAGTAATTGGTGAACCAGGCAAGGCAGTCATCCGAAAAACCGAGGCTACTGAGTCTGCCGATAAGAATCTGGTGATTGACAGAGTCGAAAGCCTTGGCAAGGTCGATGAAGACGGCTGCACAGTACTGTCTTTTATCGATGGCGGTTATGATGTCGTTTAGTACCTTGAGTGTGGCTGAGGTGCACCCGTGACCGGCTCGGAAACCAGATTGCATAGCGGAGAAGGTACGGTGGGATTCGAGATGGTCAGTGACCTGTTTGTTGACTTGGCTTTCGAAGACCTGAGATAGGCAGGGCAGTATGGATATAGGTCTGTAAAAGTTTGGGTCCAGGGTGTCTCCCCCTTTAAAGAGGGGGATGACTGCAGCAGCTTTCCAATCCTTGGGGATCTCAGACGATATGAAAGAGAGGTTGAACAGGCTGGTAATAGGGGTTGCGACAATGGCGGCGGATAGTTTCAGAAATAGAGGGTCCAGATTGTCAAGCCCAGCTGATTTATACGGGTCCAGGTTTTGCAGCTCTTTCAGAACATCTGTTATCTGGATTTGGGTAAAGGAGAACCTGGAGAGGCTTGGGCGAGGAGCTGTGGGGGGGCCGGAGCTGTTGGCCGAGGTAGGAGTAGCCAGGCGGAAGGCATGGCCAGCTGTTGAGAAATGCTTGTTGAAGTTTTCGATAATCATGGATTTGTCGGTGGTGACCGTGTTCCCTAGCCTCAGTGCAGTGGGCAGCTGGAAGGAGGTGCTCTTGTTCTCGATGGACTTCACAGTGTCCCAGAACTTTTTGGAGTTGGAGCTACAGGATGCAAACTTCTGCCTGAAGAAGCTGGCCTTAGCTTTCCTGACTGACTGCGTGTATTGGTTCCTGACTTCCCTGAACAGTTGCATATCGCGGGGACTGTTCGATGCTATTGCAGTCCGCCACAGGATGTTTATGTGCTGGTCGAGGGCAGTCAGGTCTGGAGTGAACCAAGGGCTGTATCTGTTCTTAGTTCTGCATTTTTTGAACGGAGCATGCTTATCTAAAATGGTGATGAAGTTACTCTTAAAGAATGACCAGGCATCCTCAACTGACGGGATGAGGTCAATTTCCTTCCAGGATACCCGAGCCAGGTCGATTAGAAAGGCCTGCTCACAGAAGTGTTTTAGGGAGCGTTTGACAGTGATCAGGGGTGGTCGTTTGACTGCGGCACCGTAGCGGATACAGGCAATGAGGCAGTGGTCGCTGAGATCCTGGTTGAAGACAGCGGATGTGTATGTGGAGGGCCAGTTGGTCAGGATGACGTCTATGAGGGTGCCCTTGCTTACAGTGTTAGGGTTGTACCTGGTGGGTTCCTTGATGATTTGTGTGAGATTGAGGGCATCTAGCTTAGATTGTAGGACTGCCGGGGTGTTAAGCATATCCCAGTTTAGGTCACCTAACAGAACAAACTCTGAAGCTAGATTTTTTTTGGGGGGGGGCAATCAATTCACAAATGGTGTCCAGGGCACAGCTGGGAGCTGAGGGGGGTCGGTAGCAGGCGGCAACAGTGAGAGACTTATTTCTGGAGAGAGTAATTTTCAAAATTAGTAGTTCGAACTGTTTGGGTATGGACCTGGAAAGTATGACATTACTTTGCAGGCTATCTCTGCAGTAGACTGCAACTCCTCCCCCTTTGGCAGTTCTATCTTGACGGAAGATGTTATAGTTGGGTATGGAAATCTCTGAATTTTTGGTGGCCTTCCTGAGCCAGGATTCAGACACGGCAAGGACAACAGGGTTAGCAGAGTGTGCTAAAGTAGTGAGTAAAACAAACTTAGGGAGGAGGCTTCTGATGTTGACATGCATGAAACCAAGGCTTTTTCGATCACAGAAGTCAACAAATGAGGGTGCCTGGGGACATGCAGGGCTATCAAGGGCTAAAGGCTATGCAGGCGCTAAAGGCTATCAAAACTGGTCGCCTAGAGCGTTGGGGACAGAGAATAAGAGGAGCAGGTTTCTGGGCATGGTAGAATATATTCAGGGCATAATGCGCAGACAGGGGTATGGTGGGGTGCGGGTACGGCGGAGGTAAGCCCAGGCACTGGGTGATGATGAGAGAGGTTTTATCTCTGGACATGCTGGTTGTAATGGGTGAGGTCACCGCATATGTGGGAGGTGGGACAAAGGAGGTATCAGGGGTATGAGGAGTGGGACTAGGGGCTCCATTGTGAACTAAAACAATGATAACTAACCTGAGCAACAGTATACAAGGAATATTGACATTTGAGAGAGACATACAGCGAGGCATACAGTAATCACAGGTGTTGAATTGGGAAAGCTAGCTAAAACAGTGGGTGAGACAACAGCTAATCAGCTAGCATAACAACAGCAGGTAAAATGGCATTGACTAGGCAACGGGGCCGACAGATAAAACAAACAAGCAGAATGGAGTACCGTGATTAATGGACAGTCCAGCGTGCATCAGCTATGTAGCCAAGTGATCAAAGTCCAGGGGCAGCGGTGGATGGGGCAGGGGGGCTGGACTGGCGAGTGTTATCCAGGTTTTAAAAAACTAACAATGACTATATAGCTTGTAGCTAGTTAGTTGGTTAGCTTCTGGAGGTTCTTGAGTGTGTTCTAAAAATTTAAAATAATAGCGATTCCGTATCACATTGGGTGAGGCAGGTTTCCGGAAGGTATAAACACATTTTAAAAATCGGGAAGAGATAGAAAGTACATATGGGCCACTGCGATGCAGACGGTTAGCAGGCCTGTGCTAACAAGCTAACAGATTAGCAGGCCGGGGTAATCAAGGTAGTAGTTAGCGGACCTGGGCTAAACAAGCTAGCAGTTAGCATGCCGAATTAGCAAGCAAGGAGATAGCGAGGGCTAGAGAGTTAGCCTTTGGAGGACGTCGCGATGGGGTGAGTCTGTTTATTCCTCTTCATGCAGTGACATCGATAGACCGGTCGTGGGTCCGGGTATAGAAGCCCAGGAGTATGCTAGGAACACAGGAGCTCTGGCCGGGCTAGCTTCAAGCTACGTGGGTGGAAACGCTAGCCAGGAGTAATCAACCAGGGTTGCGGTTTAGCTCGATAGCTAGTTGTGAAGATCCAGCTGAAAAAAATGTTCCGTTTGCGTCGCGTTGTTCGAACTGGCGAGAGCTTTCCGAGCTAAAGGTTAGCTGATGACCGGTTAGCTGAAGACCGCTAGCATAGCTGGTGGTTAGCTGGCTAGCTTCGGTTGAGGGGTTCCGGTTCCGAAGTAAATATAAATACTTTAGGAAAAGTAGCTACATTGGGTGAGGCGAATTGCAGGAGAGTATTTGGAAGCTTAGGTTTAGCAAAATGTTTTTAAACAAATGCGAAGAAAAATATCTAAAACGAAAAAGAGAAGATATTTACAGATATTTACAGAGAGACGATACGACAGGACGACTTACTGCTACGCCATCTTGGAATGTAACCATTAAGCCATTTGCTAAGATTTCCCCCATTTTCACATGTGGAAACCTGTTGTCACTCTTACCCTGACGGATAGCTCCAGACACTTTTTTGGTCCTATCTGAGGCATTTTTAAATTCATGTCAAAATGGCCATATTCTGAAGACACTCTTAAAGTCTGCAGGGTAATCGAACTGGCCACATCTAAAGTCATTGGTGAGAAACCTTGTTAAACCCTAAAAGAAAAAGTAAAAACACGATTGCATTGAAAATAACCATTAAGTCATTCAGGTCGCAGACTCCCCTATAGGCATGGTTTGAAACCCACTCCTGACAACTTTTTAGCGCCTGCATGTCATGCACCTTTGTAAAATCCAGTTGAAAAATAAATGACTTAAGGTAATGTAAATGACACCTCGTTAATATGAGTAGTGAATAACTATCGTATTTTTAATATTCTGCAAAAACAGCTAGTTGATGAGAGGCTGAAAGAGAATTGCAAGAATCGCGCAATTTCACAGGCGGGCCACAAACAGGCGAATAACAAAAAGCATCTCGGAACGCACAACTCGTCGGTCGTTGTCAGTGGATTGTATTGGCGGGAAGAACAAAAATATCGTCTGCAGGGTAATCGAAGTCGCCGCATCTAATGTCAAGCCACAGGTCACAGGTGAGCTGCCTTGTTAAACCCTAAAAATAAATAATAACACGATTGCGTTGAAAATACCCATTAAGCCATTTGTTAAGATTTCCCCCATGTGGACCTGTTGTCACTCTTACCCTGATGATTGCTGATATTTCCATACACTTTTTCGGTCTTATCTGAGGAATTTGATCATTTATATCAGAATGGCCATATTCTGAGGCCAGTTTAGCGTTCATTCAATGACGATTTACTACTCTTTTCCATTGAAGATCATATTGATGTTAAATCAATGACTGAAGTTTTTCATTGATTAAAACAAATGACTATTGAAAGTGCAAGTCGGTATCGTGCATAAATTTACTGGTCTCTGTGGTGATTTTAGAAGGCTGTGCCTATTTCTACTTTTACCCCATACTCTTTAACCCGATACCCAGGTACTGTGGTGTAGTCAGGATGGCCGAGCGGTCTAAGGCGCTGCGTTCAGGTCGCAGTCTCCCATGGAGGCGTGGGTTCAAATCCCACTTCTGACAGCTTTTTAGTTCCTCTCAGCAGTAATAATAAGATGATGAAATAACAATTTATAATAAACACTCTCAAATTCAAACCTTCTGGAGCTGAGCAAAGATCAAGGAAAATAAGAAAACAGCTGTACTTAATAACAAATGAATGAGGGGAACAATTCATGTTATTGCATAATGAGTTAATGAGTTACTGCATTGTCTTTCAGTTGTAAAATTCTCACTTTCTGTAGGCTATGCCTGGTGGCCCATTCACTGCTGACAAGCCTGTTGTCGTGGCCGAGTGGTTAAGGCGATGGACTAGAAATCCATTAGGATCTTCCTGCGCAGGTTCGAATCCTGCCGACAACGAAATTGAATTTTCTTGACCCCTCCGGAGGTGGAAGTTTAGTCGTGTTTCTTATACCAATCATATCCTAACAGATCTCCACAAGTACAAAGGGATTAGTTGTCCATTTGGGATAGGATCCCACCTCACACCTTTACACACGTGGTTATCCATTCTTCTAGCTCTATAGGCCACACTAGCATAGGTTACAGGTTTGTAGTCGGGTTAGGGTTAGGGTTAGGGTTAGGGTTGGGGGTTAGGGTTAGGGTTAGGGGGGTTAGGGTTAGGGTTAGGGTTAGGGGTTAGGGTTGGGGTTGGGGTTGGGGTTGGGGTTAGGGTTAGGGGTAGGGGTTAGGGTTAGGGTTAGGGTTAGGGTTAGGGTTAGGGGTTAGGGTTAGGGTTAGGTGTTTGGTGTAGCAAACAAAGAGACACAGAGGAAGGCAGGAGAGAGAGAAGCTATGAGTAGCAGACCAATACGCGACTGTGGACTTTGTTGTAAACAGAATATAGTGCGGCTAGATCGACATTTGAAGTCTGTACATGCACTTAAGTTCGGTACTATGGAATGGACGAATGCTATGCAATTTAGCAGGATTTCTACTGAGAGACAGCAGGCCGAATCAGTGCCTGAACCGCGGCCGGAGGACCCTGTGATTTGGCAGTGTTTACAAAGTGAGTTGTCCGTGGAGCAGCAGCTGGTGGACGAGTCGGATCAGACGGCAGGTTCTTCAGCAGCGGTGCAGCCAACCAGTCAAGTGGATAGTGAACTGTGCTCGGAACCGAGGGAGCAAGGCTGCGTCGTGGCGACTTTCACTGATAGCGAGAGTGATGATGACGGCGGCGTGCCGTCCCAAATTCAGGTTTGGAGTAATGCCATTTTGACTGAGTATGAAAACTATATTGTGGGTGTACACCCTTCAGTTAAACGAATTGACAATAGTCGTACCAGTATGTCCCGAGTACGGCAATTCCTCCACATTATGTCGGAGGGCAAGTCCGATGAAGGACTGTGTTTTCTGGATAACTACAGACGTGTGTCTGATTGGTATGCTCAATGTGACGGCCGTGGTTTGGCACCATCCACGTTAAAAATGTACCGAGCCGATGTTAGAAGTTTCCTCAATTATCTTATTCAGTTCCGGCCAGATGGTATGCAAGCTAAGGTCGTTGCAATTCGAAAGATGTTACTCTGCTTGGCGAAGATGGACAGGGACTCACGGCAGAGCCAGGCAACGCATAGGTCAAAATTCCGCCAACGCTGCAGGGACGAGGTGCTCAGCGCTGCGGAGTTAAAACGCTTTGTTGAGCTAAGCAATCAAGCCATTCCTTCAGTTCTAAGTAGGCTGGAGGAACGTGCCACATGCTCTGACAGGCGTAGGTTTGCAGCTCTCATGTCCAGCCGGTTGGCAATATTTAATGGCACTCGACGATCCCCAGTCACACTATTTAGTGTGAGTGATTTCAGTGAAGTAACCCCGGAAGGTGGGGGTTATCAGATGTGTGTAGCTTCCCACAAAACTAACTATAGCTTCGGGGGAGTGCAGAATTGTTCTATGTCAGGAGGAATACACTTGGCTTCAACGATTCCATCAAATCAGGCCTCATCTGAGTGGAATGACCTCAGACACAGAACTGTTCTTTTTCACATCCTGTGGTCAACCCTACGCTAATCTGTGTGATTATGTGGGGAAAATCTTTGCAGAGTTTGGCATTGGAAGGAAAGTGACCTTCGGTACAATTCGACGCAGTGTTGCCACGTTGAACTTTAACCAAGGCTCAGTTACAGACCGGGGAACTGTTGCTGACCATATGTGTCACTCTCTGGAAACGCAGTCACGTTACTACCATAATTTGCCCCAAAATGCCAGCCGGGCCCGGACACTGATTGAGGGTCAAATAAATCCATGATTAACTGATTAAATAAAGCATATTTGTTTGAAATTCACCCTTGTATTTGTGTCATTATGCATTAAAATGATTAAAACTGTGTTTCATTTTGGGTTACCAGGTGCCTATTTTCAATCACCAGTTGCACATAAAACATAGTTTTATTTTAGAAAAGTTTGGACTTAGTACATTTTCCAACATATTTTAGATTCATCCATATAATCATAGTAATATTACTTCCCAGAATGAATCAGTACTACTTTTTAAAATTCACTAGATGTCGCCAACTGTACAATCTATGGAGGAATAGAATCCTTTGGCTAAATCTATTGAATTTTCCCCAGTATTGCGTCTCCAAAGTGGGCATTAATATCAGAATGACCGGTAAGTGCATTTAGGAGAGTATTTTTAAGTTGCCAGGTGCCTAGCTTGAAACACCTTGCAAGGTGACTACTTTAAATGAGGTGATTATTTTTGGGTTACCAGTTGCACGGCTATTTATTTTTCCGGCCCAATTCCGTTATTCCAAAAAATATTAAACATACTTCCCGAAGTGCTAGAGGTCCCATATTTCGTGTGATAGCCTCTCTCACAATGGGCAACAAGTAGAGAATGTAAAAAACAAAATGCCCTGGTAGGAACCTATGTTTCCAGTAACATGTACTTTTATAGCCCAAAATCGGTAATTTTCAAGAAATGATTAAAAATACTTCCCGACGGGCTACAGGTCCCATCTTTCGTCTCATTCCCTCTCTCTCAATGGACAACAAGTAGAGACTGTAAAATTAAAAATGCCCTGGTAGGAACCTATGTTTCCAGTAAAATGTGCTTGTATAGCCCAAACTATAGAACACATTTTTCTATTAAAAGGTTCTATACAAAAACGGTTTTAATTACATGACATTGCCCGTCTATGTGTGCCCTTTAGTTTAAAAAAAAACCCATCCAGATTGGATGTGTACTTTTTGATTTATTCACGTTTTGGTGTACCGGCATATAGCCCAACATAGCTCCCAGGTGCACGCAATCACAGTAACCGGACAGTATTTCATTTTTCGGGGTTCCCAGGTGCACGTTTTCAATCACCAGGTGCACGGATGTATAGGGTCCCCATGGATAAAGGTCCGTGTTAGGGTGCTCCATAGCGGGCATGAATTTTTGGAACACCGCTAATGTAATTTTAGGATCCCAGGTGC